>NC_047087.1:61495000-61795000 GCF_902459505.1 Geotrypetes seraphini
TTGCTCTTCTCTGGATCCTTTCGAGTAGTACCGTGTCCTTCTTAAAGTACCAGTGCTGGACGCAGTACTCCAGGTGAGGGCGTACCATGGCCCGGTACAGCAGCATGATAACCTTCTCTGTCTCTTCAGTCCAGCATCTGCCCCTTCCATTCACTGTCTGTCTTTCCCTGCCATCTCTCCTCCTGCCCCCCCCACCCCCCAATTTGGTCTAGCATCCATCATCTTCCTTCTGTTCCCCTCATGGTCTGGCATCTCTATCCTTCCCTCCCCCCTGTGGTTTTTAGCATATCTCTCTTCTCATTTCCTCCACTCAGATCTGATCATTCTCTGCTCTCTCTTCCCTGGTCTTCCTTCTCTATTTTCTGCCTCCATCTAAATTAAATTCTTTCTTACTATTTAGTCCCGTTTCCCTCTTTTCACTGTGTCTACACACAGCTTGTCACCCCTTTCCCTCACCCCTCCATTATCTTACTATTTTCTTCCCCCTTTATTTATCTCCTCCTTCCATCCAGTATGTGTTCTTTCCCCACTTCCATTCAGCATCTGCTCTCCCTTCTCAACTGACATCCATCTGCCTTCTGCTCTCTCTCCCTTCTTCTCACTTCCATCATCTGTCCCCTTCTCTCTCTCTCTCATCTCCTCCATTCCATCATCTGCCCCTTCTCTCTCTCTCTCTCTCTCCCCCCCCCCAACTTCCATCATCTGCCCCCCTTCCCCTCACCTTTGTGGGTCACTTTCTTTCCCCTGAGGGTGGCTCATGTCACAGGGGAAGCTTTGGCCGAGCAGAACCGCTTGATTGACAGTGGAACTTACTTGATTGATGTCGATGCTGGGGCCCGTTGCCGTTTGAAGGAAAAAAAAAAAGGTGGAAAAAAGGAGCCTGTAAAGGCGAGAGGAAGGGAAACCTCCAGGACAGCTGCTTTTTGCCCTCCTTCAGCGGCCCAAGAGTTCAGACCAGCAGCGGCAGCTCTGTATGCTTTTAACTTCGGCACAGAGCTGCCCCTAATCAATAGTTTAGCGCGGTTTCATGAGGCAGCCTCGGGGCCTTTGATAGCCGGCCCGCTTCGATGATGCGATGTGGGCCGGCCTAGCAAAGGCCCCGAGGCTGCCTTATGAAACCGCGCTAAACTATTGATTAGGGGCAGCTCTGTGCCGAAGTTAAAAGCATACACAGCTGCCGCTGCTGGTCTGGAGGTGCGGAGACAAGGCAGGAGGCAAACGCGGTGGAAGGCAGGAGTCCCGGCGAAGGCAGGAGTCCCGGCACAGCGACTGCAACAGGAAGTTGCAAGTCAGCTGACGCCGGCCTTTCGTTGCGGCGGGGACCGAATCCTTCGCGGACCGGCAAGATTTTGTTTGCGGACCGGCGGTTGAAGAACTGTGCTCTACACTGTGTGCGCTGTGACGAGAAACATGTGCGCTGCGAGGTAATATTTTGTGCGCAAGCGCACCCCAGCGCAGCTTAGCGGGAACACTGGTTGGGGGTATAGGCTTTAGTATCCTGGCTAGACTCTCTAGTAAGAAGTCAAAAAGACTACTGAGATTTTTGCTGAGTCTGAAGTTGGGTATTTTGAGCCCTCTATTGATTGGGGCATTTTTGAGGAGGAGCTCTTGATGAGGCAGATGATGGAAAACAACTGCACCTAGAATGAAAAGAAGAGTGCTTAGGATTGTAAAACCATTTGCTAGGCTGGGATTTGGAAGATCTTGAAGCCAACATAATGATCATGGATTGTTCATGCCTTGTGATCTTTTGGGTGGATTTCTCTATTTTCACCCCAAAGAGCTCATCACCCAAGCATGGGATATTGGATAACTGCTCTTGAACATTGGAATTCAAGTCAGAAACTCTCAGTCATGTTTCTCTCCTCATGGCAATAGATAATACTGATTCTCATGAGGTACCATCAAAGGTAGCAAAGACTGATCTTGCCATATACTCCCTCATTTCCAAAATGTCAATAGAAAGATGTTGAAACTCATATTCTACTGGTTAACAGAGTTCTGAAAAAATTTGTCTAAAGTCCTTTCTTCTCTACCAGGAGGAATGCTAGCCTAGGTTCTGGAGCTGCTAGCCTTCTTTAACACAGACTTTAGATGGAATACGGACCCTACATGGTCTGTGTTTCAGAGAAACGCTCCTTCCTCAGGGGTCTGAGATGTCCAGTGTATCACATGTAGAGAGTGATGCGGAAAACAACATAGTAATATGGTCATCAAAATTTTCAAATCTGATGCAGAAAAATCTCCTTCTAAGCTGAAGCACTAGGTGAGTCCAGCTGCTGAAAGTGAAAGAAAAAAAGAAGGTGTGGCCAAGAAGTGGCATGAGCGGGCCATAAGCATTCCTTTAAATTATGCACAGTTAAATTATAGAATACACCTGATCTGTGCAGAATTTACATACAGGCATTTATAGCAGGTTTTAGTATAAATTTTAGTTATGGGGCCAGCTGTTATATATTTTCTATAAACCATGCCTAACTTTAAGCATAGTTTATAGAATAGCATTAAGCGTGTTTTATTGGGTGCCATATATAGAATATGTCTCAAGATGCTTAAAACATTGCATAACATAAACCATGTGTATAATGCAGCAAAATATTCAAATTATTTGCCAAATGCCTGACTAATAAATGGTCTCTTCAGCAGTTTCCTAAAGGCACAAACTGTTGATTCCCTATGCACTGGCTCGCCCACTTAGATCAGCCGATCAATCATTACTTTCCATCCCATCTTTAAAGATAATTAGTACAAAACGCCTCAACATATTTTCAGTTACAGCGCCCCAACTATGGAATACGTTACCCACCTATATCAGAAAAGAAAAAATGGAGGATCGGTTCAAAAGCAAACTAAAAATTCCAAGCGGGCAAATGGAACAAATGCCTAACCGCCCTCATTTCTAATTCCCCTTCCTACCAAATGTTCAGGAAGTCAATCAAAACCTATCTTTATGACAAATTCCTCTGACTCCTCCCTACCCTTTCTCCCTCACCCCCTACACTGACCTTCGATATGCCCTTGGACTCCCCGACTCCTCCGATCTTGTCAAGCTACATAATGGTTTAACTAAATGCCCTGTTTTGTAACTCCTTTATCTTTTATGCCTCATCTCTGTCATGTATGTAACATTGCTGTAAATGTACAGTCTCTTCATTTGTTAACCGCATTGAACTTCCATAGTATTGCGGTATACAAGAATAAAAAGTTATTATTATTATTATTAAAATGCTACTTGTTCAAAGATGCCTTCAATTTACCTTAATTAATTAATTAATTTACCTTAATTGACAGGCTTGCTAACCTTTCCTTCAGATTTCCCATTTCTATTCAGCAACCATATTGGTTTTTTCCTTTAGGGCTCCTTTTACTAAGGTGCGCTAGGGCTTTAACGCGCGGAATAGTACACGCTACGTGCCCTAGACCTTAATGCCAGCATTGAGCTGGCGTTAGTTCTAGAAGCGTAGCGCGAGGTAATTTCCTGCGTGCGCTAAAAACGCTAGCGCACCTTAATAAATGGAGCCCTTAGTGTTTTCCTGTCCTATTATAAAATGTATTTCTTCCCACTTTCCTCTCGGATCATGTCAATTGTAATGTGTTTGTGAGGTTTTTTTTTTTTTTTAATAACTTTTAATTCCCTTTTTATGCTTTCTACATCACTTAGGGCTCCTTTTACTAAGCTGCATTAGCGTTTTAAGCACACGCAGCATTTTAGCGCATGCTAAACCCATGCTACGCAGCTAGAACTAACGCCAGCTCAATGCTGGCATTAGCGTCTAGCGCACGCGGCTTAGTAAAAGGAGCCCTTAGAATTTGGATAGACGATTTATAAAATTTTAATAAAAACTTGAAACCTGAAATACATTTTTCCATGCACACACACTCTTAGGGCCTCTTCTATCAAACTGCGCTAGCAGTTTGTAGTACGGTGAGCCGCGCTGAATGGCCCACGCTGCTCCAGAAGCTGATAGAGTTCCTATGAGCGTCGGGAGCAGCGCAGGCCATTCAGCGCAGCTCTCTGTGCTAAAAACTGCTAGCACAGTTTGATAGAAGAGGCCCTTAGTTTGCCTGATAGAAACTCCATGAGCTCCAAAACAGACCTGCATCTAATAGCACACCTCTCACTTTTTGTGCTAGAATGGTTAATGTCCTTGCCACTCCTGTATGGGTTTTGCCAACAGTTCCCATTTTTCTCCATTGCCCTCCTCCACTTGTTATTACCATTCTGTTAATTCTGCCAACAGTTGTTCTGTAGATTACCAGTTCTGTCATTTGCTGGTGCCCCATTGACAGCTGGAGAATAATGCAGCCTTTGAGGCTAGTCTAAAAGTTTTAAGTGCTCAATTAGTCAATGAATGTGTATAAATATAACCAAATAGAGTAATGTAGAGAATTTTAAGGAACATGAAATTAAGAATTGTGCTTATGTTTCTGGTGGGTGGCAGGTAAAATAGGAATTTCCCCAGCTGTTACAAAGTACTTCAAACTACATAATTAGTCCAGATTCAGAACTGGCAACATCTTAGGGAAATTCCCGGATTCTGAATAAAGAGGAAATAGTAATTCTTTGAAGACTGATAGATGACTTAAAACAATAAGGCAAGAAACTATCATAAGAAAAAAATTTGTGGACTATTTATGGACTAGCATATACTGTTTTACTAGCAGGGCTGTACATTTTCACAAAACAGTGCCATATATAATGAACTATAGCTACTCCTTATGCTCTTCTTAACTTCCATATCACAGTCTGATCTTAAAATGCTGCATACTTTATCTGCCCAAAATAGTAAATATACAGTACAATATATAAAAATGTTCACTCATTTTGCTTTCCATTGTGAATATCTGAAAGAAAATATGTGGATAATAATAATAATAACTTTATTTTTGTATACCGCCATACCCCGAAGAGTTCTAGGCGGTTCACATTAGTTAGACAGAGATTTCAAGTGGTTACATATCAAATTAGGGAGGAGGGACGATTATGCGGAGGAAAGAAGATACCTAAAGATGTTGGAAAGGAAATACAGTCCATGAGAGTAAAGGAGAAACTTGTTGAATGAGATGATGTATGTCTTAGAAGAGATGGTGATACTAGGAAGGAGGGATTAATTTACAAACTAGTGCACAGGGGAAAAAAAACCCCTTATGAATGAGTAAAGTGACAGGAGGGACATGGCGAGGCTCTTTTAGAAAGATGCGGTAAACACTTATGTGCTTACCACAGCAAAAAATGTGGGGTGCAGTGAGGAATCCTATTATAATTTTGGGATACACATGCACTATTATTTTTTAGTGTTGGGGGTGGGTCTGGGAATGGATAGTGTGTGTGCTGTGCAAATCGATCAACGTGTGGGCATCACCATGCACTGATTAGAGTTGGTTTAACAAGTAAATCCCTACTACCTACAACATAGGTGGTGGCAGAGGCTCAGGTGCTAATGGCCACGTGCTAATGAGAAAATTAGGAAAAATTGGAAAATCAGCCATTTTATCCTAGCGTTAAAAATGACCTTAGCACTTGGGAATGGCCTGTGTAAGGGAGAGCTAAGGCCACTTTTTATTGCTTTTCGGTAAAAGGGCCCCAAAGGTAGTAGAAGAACTTAACAAAAGGGAAGAGGCGCCTTCAAAACTGGGAGAAGGAGAGAATAAGAAACAAAAGGGGCCCTTTAACTAAAGTGAGGTAAAATTTGGGTGTAAAATATTTTAATGCAGGACTTTCCTGCACAATAAGTCAGATTTAATGCAGCACATATGTTTATGTGTATATATATATATATATATATATATATATATATATATATATATATATATATACACAGTATATTATTGGAATTTGCATGCTAATGTTGTAATTAATGCATGGAACCTGCATAGAATTAACATGGAAGCACCTACCACCTCCTATTTAGAAAGTACTAGCAGGGACATTCTAAAACCGGTGCCTAAGTTAATTGAAGAATGCCGTTAGAAACGACAAAAAATGGTGAGGTTGAAGCGCCTACCGGCACCTAAATAAAAAGTGCCGGAATCACACCCATGAAGGTGCTTTAGGCCACTGAAAATCAAATTAGGTGTGGTCAATGCTAGAAGTGGAGTTAGGCAGCCTAAAATGCCTACGTAGGCATGACTCATGCAAAGATAGCCACCAGAAATATAGGCCCAGAAAACCCTGGCCTATATTTCCGGCGCCTGTCTTTTCTAGGGGATCCCAAAAATAATCCACAGCTTGACAGTCAGCTGAGCTGGCAGGACTATGGTTACCAGATGTCTGGATTTCCATGGGCATGTCCGCCTTTTGAGGACATGTCCGGGGGTCCGGATGGCTTTTCAAAACCCGGGACTTTGTCCTGGATTTGAAATGCTTTCCTTCGCATAGGAGGACATCCGTGCATGCGTTCATATGACACGATGACGTCACACTTCTATTTAGGAGGTACTGAGTGCTCCCATGTAGAGAATGACACGGTGACAAAATTCATCACCATTCCCATCCCGGCGGATAACCGCGGGAAACCATCTTCATGTCATTCTTTAAGGAGAGAGGGAAGAATCAGAGTATGAATGGCCTCAACCACTGACCCACAAGCTTTGCTTTGAAGAATGCTGGTGTAGAAGGATTGAAGTTGAGATAGACACTACAGAATGACAGTCTCTGGTATCCAGAGCAGATATTGTGATGTCATAATGCCTCATTCCACCAGTGCCTAAGAGCCAATCATATCAGTGATGTCACAATGGCTTCATTATCCTTGGCTCACATAAGAATCAGAGTATGAATGGCCACAACCACTGACCCGCAAACTTTGCTTTGAAGAATACTGGTGTAGAAGGACTGAGGTTGAATAGACACTAGAAAATGCCATGGGATTATTTCCCGCGGTTATCCGCGTGGATGTGAACGGTGGTGTCACCGTGTCATTCTCTACTCCCATGTTAACTCACCATTAGCCAGTTAGCTTGAGCTAATATGAATGTGCTTCTACATCCGTTTTCCACCCATGAGATCTCTAGCCAACATCGGCACAATGTTAACCTAGTATATGTTCTTTTACTTCCCCTACGTGTAACCATATCCTGAGGGGAGATATGATTGAAGTCTACAAAAGCCTGATTGGAGTAGAACGGGTACAAATGGATCGATTTTTCATTCCATCAAAAATTACAAAGACTAGGGATCACTCGATGAAGTTACCAGGAAATTCTTTTAAAACCAATTGGAGGAATTTTTTTTTTCACTGATAGAATAGTTAAGCTCTGGAACACTTTGCCAGAGGATGTGGTAAGAGCGGATAGCATAGCTGGTTTTAAGAAAGGTTTGGACAAGTTCCTGGAGGAAAAGTCCATAGTCTGTTATTGAGAAGCCGCTGCTTGCCCTGTATCGGTAGCATGAAATATTTCTACTCCTTGGGTTTTGGCCAGGTACTAGTGACCTGGATTGGCCACCGTGAGAACGGGCTACTGGGCTTCCTGGACCATTGGTCTGACTCAGTAAGGCTAGTCTTATGTTCTTATGTCCAATTTGTTTAATGCTTACTCTGTTTACTTGTAACCCATTCTGAGATTTCTGGCGGATGGGATATAAAGCTAAATAAATCAATAAAATAACCTGGGAATCAGTCTAGGTGGGGATCCTCCAGGTTTAGGATTCTGATATACTGCATTCTTCTTTGCTAAATCCCAGCTTAAATGCACTTCTACCACTTGTGACAGATTTTTCTGTGCACTTTTATCTGCTATAAATCCAACTGAGTCACAAATCTAGGGAACTATTTATGAGCAAGTGTTGTGAATCCCACCTTAAGTGGAATCATTTTCCAGTTAAGTATCTTTATGGATTTTGAAATTAATCTAGGTCTCAAGAGAAAACATGCACCATTGGTTTTCAGAAGAAAGGATGACTTGTGGTTACAGCTGTTTATCAAAAAAATCAGCCAGTTGAGGCAGGAAGAAAAGCTTAAAGCAAAGATCTCTAGCCAACGTCGGCACAAAGGAGGATTTGTACATTCAAGCAAAGCATGAGAAACATTCATTATATTGGGGTATATCACCACCAAATATAGTTATTGTAACAGTAAAGGTAAAACCCTAAGCCAACAACCTACCAAACAGGAATATTAACAATGGCTTTACCTATTTGGCCATGTTGAAATGCCTCTGTACCATTAAATAACGCAGGTTCTACAAAAGTTAGTTTGCTTGCATAAATTTAAATAGACAGTCTAGTCATTTTTACTGTGAAAACTCTCTCCTGACAGTTGTGAAAATGATATTCAAATAATCACAAAGCTGTGTTAAAAAAAATGAATTTAAAGGAAAACAATCACAAGTTAAAGACACATTCCCCAGAGGTTCTAAACGGCTCTGATCAATAGAAAATGTGCCATAATGGAAACCAAGGCAAAGATTTATAAATCTCCTGAGGGGGGTCCAATGTTGCATCAAACCTGACAAAATTTGACTGAGTTCTCTTCTTCCTCCTTTCCTGTTATTATTGCTACCTAATAGTAAGGCTGGCCATACAAGAGAGTAAACTTAAAGTTGCACTGCCTGGGGCAAATACATGAAGAATAATTCTATAGCTGTGTTTTTATGTAGCCATGTGCACCATGCATGATGAGATAATTGGCACTGTGGTTAAAGCTACAGCCTCAGCACCCTGAGGTTGTGGGTTCAAACCTACGCTGCTCATTCTGGCCCTGGACAACTCAATTCCCACATTGCCCCAGGTACATTAGATAGATTTTGAGCTTGCCAGGACAGAGAGGAGAAAATGCTTGAGTGCCTAAATAAATTAATGTAAACCGTTCTGAGCTAAAATGGTATAGAAAATTTCAATAATTAAATAATGGGTAAATTCAAGAAAGGGCACCAAAAAGGTAGATGCAAAAAAAATTGAGCACAAGGCTGGGCACTGAAGTTGTTATATGAGGGGCTGCTGAAAAGTTCTCAAGGAAGAAGTAGGAAATTACTTCTGTGGTAGGGAATGACTTCTGTGGTAAGCAAATTAATGGAAACACTTTTAAAACAGAGAATGGATTACAGGACTGGAGGCTACATGGATTCATTTGAGGTAGGTCTTGTCAGTCAAATCTGATAAATTTTTTTGACTGGGTGACCAGAGAGTTGGATAGAGGATATGCGCTAGATGTGATGTATTTAGATTTTAACAAATCCTTTGACAGTGTTCCACAGAAACATCTAATAAATAAATTGTCCTTGGGATGGGTCTCAAAGTGAAGGGCTGGGTCAGGAACTGGTTGAGTGGAAGGCGACAGGGTAGTGATCAATGGAGATCGCTCTGAGGAAAGGGATGTTACCAGTGGTGAGCCTCAAGGTTCTGTTCTTGGGCCTGTTCTTTTTAACATTTTTATACATCATATTGCTGAAGGGTTGTCAGGTAAGATTTGTCTCTTTGTGGATGATACCAAAATCTGCAATAGAGTAGACATGCTGGATGGTGTGAATAACATGAAGAAAGACCTGGCGAAGCTTGAAGAATGGTCTGAAATTTGGCAGCTAAAATGTAATGCTAAGAAATGCAAGATCATGCATTTGGGCTGCAAAAGCCAGAGGGAACAGTACAGTTTAGGGGGTGAAGAGCTTATGTGCACGACGGAAGAACAAGATTTGGGTGTGATTGTATGTGATGATCTTAAGGTGGTGAAAAGGTGACGGCAAAAGCTAGAAGGATACTAGCTTGCATAGGGATAGGTATGGCTAAGGTGACCATACGTCCCGTTTTGAACGGGACCGTCCCTTTTTCTGATCCCCTATCCCGTTGTCCCCATGCACAGCTTTGGGACACTGAAATGTTCCGTTTTCAGCGACAGCATCCCAAAGCTGTGTGTGGGGACACTGGGACAGGCGATCGCGGGAGAATGGTAATCTCCCTGCTTACCTGCCCACCACCACAACAGCAGTTGGAAAGGCAAGTCCAGGCGCCGTCCCAGAAGCCTTCTCCCCAACGTCAATTCTGATGTTGGAGAGGAAGTTCCGGGCCAGCTAATCGCTGCCTGGAACACTTCGAGCTTGGCATTGAGCAGGCTCATTGGGTTCCCGCACCCCTGACCACCCTAGAGGCATAGTAGTGTGCCTCCAGTTTTACCTTAAAAGAGCATATTTTGCACCACACTGGGGTCTGTCATCTGGAGGGAGTGTCGGGTGGAGCTTTACCAGGACTTGGCATTTAGCACTTTGCAGAAGCGTCGCTCTTTCAGAGCGGTGACCCGAGCTCTCTCCAAAGCTAATATCCGCTATAAATTGACCTTTCCTTTAGGGATGCTGATCACTATTAACGAAGTCCATAAGAGTATCCTCCCTATCTAAGGCCAAGCTGTTGCTGCTGAAAGAGGATATCAAGATCGTGGAGGAACTGGGCACTTTGGAGGGTGCCCCTACAGTACAGCAACAATTAGCTTGATTCCGTTGGCAGTGAGCTGGGAGATCATCCAAAGCTAGAGTTGGGAGCAGCCCCGCAATGGCTGAGAAAGAGCTGACCTTTCCTGGGTGTGCTGTTGCCCCCCGCATTGTAGTTCCTGTTTCTGGACACAGAACATTGGATTGTTCAATTTTTGTTGGCAATGAAGGAGAGCGGTGCCAGGTAGAGGGGTTGTGATTTGCAAGTATGTTTTTTCTCTTCTTGGTGTTGGGGTATGTTTGGGGGGGGGGGGGAAGAAATGGTATGGATTACTTTGAGTGACTATGGGAATTGGGTGGATTTGCTTGAGTGCTTTAGCCGTGAGAGAGTTTGATTGTTGAGCTTAAGGGATACCTGTGTGTGTGTTATTTTAATGAATGAATGGCTATTATAGACGTAGGGATCACCAGGCTTTATGGAAGTTTTTGCATCTTTTGGATGTGGTTGATGTTTCTACCCACTACTCTCAAGTGCTTTGGAAGGACATAGGAAGGAGGGAAGGAATAGAAAGGGACAATTGTTGGGCCTGAGTGCAGAAAGAAAGAAAGAAATGTTGCTCAGTCAGAAGGAAACATAACCAAAGACTCATGAAATCATCAGACAGCAAAGGTAGAAAAAATGATTTTATTTTCAATTTAGTGATCAAAATGTGTCAGTTTTGAGAATTTATATCTGCTGTCTATATTTTGTACATTTGTCTATTTTTCTATAGTTACTGAGGTGATATTGCATATTTTAAAGTCATCTGCCTTGACATCTTTGAAACCCCCCCAGATATAAATGATAATTACCATTTTCTCTGTGTATAGTGTGCTTTGAGGTTTTTTAAAATTTTATGGTTACCTTTATGAATTAAGATATTATGTACATGAAAAATGAATGGAATAAATTTGGGGTGGGATTGGGGAGGGGTGAGGGTGGAATTGGGGGTGGGGTGAGGGCAGGATTGGGGGCGGGACTGACAATTAATAGATGTCCCATTTTGATGAAAAAAATAAATGGTCACGTTAGGTATGGCCAGTAGGAAAAGGGAGGTATTGATGCCTCTGTATAAAACTCTGGTGAGACCTCATTTAGAATGCTGTGTACAATTCAGGAGGCCACACTTTCAAAAACATATATAAAAGATAGAGTCGGTCCAGAGAAAGGCTACTAAAATGGTGTTTGGTCTTCATAATAAGGCATATGAGGACAGACTTAAAGATCTCAATCTGTATACTTTGGAGGAAAGGCAGGAGAGGGGAGATATGATAGAGTCATTTAAATAACTACATAATATAACTGTGCATGAGTCGAGTCTCTTTAATTTGAAAGAAAACTCTGCAATGAGAGGGCATAGGATGAAGTCAAGAGGTGATAGGATCCAGAGTAATCTGAAAAAATATGTTTTTACAGAAAGGGTAGTAGATGCGTGGAACAGTCTCCCGGAAGAGGTGGTGGAAACAGAGACTGTGTCTGAATTCAAGAGGGCCTGGGATAGGCACGTGGGATCTCTCAGAGAGTGAAAGAGATAATGGTTACTGTGGATGGGCAGACTAGATGGGCCATTTGGACTTTATCTGCCGTCATGTTTCTAATCAAGAAGAGAATGATGTGGAGCCACGAAACTAACAAGTTATTCCACACTTTCCTTGGCACTTTTTGTTTCATTTCATATCATTGAAACAAAAAGTGTCAACAGAAGTGTGGAATAATTTGTATGTTTCATGGCTCCACATCATTCTCTTTTTGGTTGGGCTGAGAACTTTTCAGATGCCCTCATAGAAGAGTAGTTTAAGTTGGTATCTGAGCACCTAATTTTAGGCACGAGCATTTACACCATGTTAGAGCTAATGTAAATGCTCACACATAACTGACTGTATTCTATAAACTATGGGGCAAATTTTATAAATGCTGTCTCTGTTAGCAATAGGTGTCCTACCACTGCTTATAGAATTTGGGTCAAATTCTATAAGCAGCTGATCGGGGTGCATGTTTTCTTAAAAAAAAAAACCCTAGCAGTCCGCCTACACTGTAGGCATCTGTTGCGGGTGCAGGAAGGTGCCTAGGGACTCTTAAGCTTGTCTAAGGCTGGGAATGGGTGTGGTTTCACCCACAAGTGGTCTTAGGTAAACTTTAGTGGCCTTAGGCATCTCCCTAGGGCCGTGATAGGCACCGGAAATGTAGGCTAGCAAAATGCTGGCCTACATTTCAAATAGACATGGAAGTTAAACTGATTGTGGCAAGCTAATCTCCTCTGAACCCCACTGCAAATCGACCAGCAAGAGAGATGCCCATTTCCTCCCACAATCGCCCCTGAACTCCCCCACACTGTCTGTGGCAGGAAGGGTGCCACTCCTTCCTGCCGGAACACTCAAATCAACCCCTGACAGGAGGGATGCCCAATCCCTCCTGGTGCCAGCCTGAAACAATCCATGAAAGGCGGGATGCCCACTCCTTCTGCCAACACTCCCTAACATCCCTGGCAGTAGGGATGCCCACTCTTTCCTGCCAGCACCCCCTAACCCCTCACCCCCCAAAGCCCACCTTGACCTCCATGTAGTTTTATCAGCAAGGTTGGCCGAAGGGATGCCTACTTTTTCTGGCTGCAGGCTTGCCTCTTCAGAATGGAGTGATTTCTCCTTCCCAGTTCATCATGGAATGCACTGGGAGGGGCTTTTGACCCTGATTGGCCAAGGCACCTAAGGCACCCCCAGTAGCCGGGCCTTTAGGCACTTGGACCAACTGGAGTCTTAGGCCTCCTTCCCACTGCATTCTGGGATGCACTGGGAGTAGCCTAAGACTCTGATTGGCCAGATCCCTAAGGCCATTACCATGTTAATGACTTTAGGTATCTGGTCAATCGGAGTCTTAGGCCACACCCAGTGCATCTCACAATGCACTCGGAAGAAGGCCTACGACTCCAATTGGTCCAGGAATCTAAGGCCTTAGACTCCTCCCCGGTGCATCCCAGAATGCACTAGGAAGGGAAAGGTCTGCCATTTTGCAGTGGTGTATGACTCTCTCTGGCCAGACCTTCATTTTAAATGGTATGGGGGGAGTGGGGGTGTGGTTATCCTCTTAGGGGGGGATGCTGGGTGGGATCTCCAAGTGGGTTGGTGGGGGCCCTGGAATTGGAATGGGGGTCATAGGGTTGCTTTGTGGGGGTGGTGGCAGGAGGAATAGGGCACTCAGCCTGCCAAGGGTTGCTTTGGGCAGGGGATGCTTCATGGGGGTAGCGGCAGGAGGAATTGGGCACTGTGGACAGTTGGAGGAGGGGTGGAGGATTCAGCAGGAGGGAGTGGGCATCACTCCTGATGGCCAACTGGGGGGGGGGGGTCAGAGGTTCCCTGCCACTGCTGCTCAGCTGATCGTAGCAGGGATATGTCTTTGTTACGATTAGCTCAGTAGCAATGTGATTCTCTAAACAGCGCCTGTGACATAGACGCCGGTTAGAGAATCATTCTGTATAGGACGCCCATGTGCAATTCTCAAAATTTGTTTAGGTGGCTGCTGAACCTGGGCATCCTATACAGAATCAGGCTCTTTGGGTCAAATTTTATAAATGGCATCCCAATTTTAGGTGGCCTACTGCTGTCTAACCATCAATTGGGATGCACATTAAAAAAAAAAAAAAAAAATCCCTGTGAGCCAAGGGAGGCGTATGTATGGCCGGCTAGGTATGGGCATGGTTTCACGCAGAAGTGGCCTTAGGCGGCCCTAGGTGCCTCCTTAAGCCCATGATAGGCGCTTGAAGTGTAGGCCAGCAAAATGCTGGCCTACATTTCAAGCAGCCACAGTCACTGAGCTTATCGCAGCAAGGAATCTCCCTGCCACGATAAGTTTAGTGGCTGTGGCAACCCGCTCCCCCCCCCACACACACACCTCCACGAAGACTACTGGAAGGAGAGATGCCCAGTTCCTCCTGTCAGAATCCCTCACCACCCTGATCGTTTTTGTGTTGTTAATTAACACCAGTATGGCAAATAGACTTTATTACTGGTATGATTTATTGTAAAAAATAAAATGCAGCCAAATTTTAGCAGCCATAAAAAAGAGACTTTTCAAAAATCAAAAAAACAAAAACCTGAAGGGTCATGGAGTAGTACAATCAAAGTGGTTTACATTTAATTGTATGCAGATGCTTTATTTGTCCTTAGTGGTCTCACCTGCTTTCGTACCTGGGGCAGTGGAGGGTTAAGTGACTTGCCAAGGGTCACAGTGAGCTTTACAGGGATTTGAACCCAGTTCCTTAACCTTTGTTTTGTCTTGACTTGCTGTCTCCTGTTTTTACCATCTTGGCTGACACCAGCCTCTTGTGCTCTTCTGAAAGAATGTGCACAATTTGCAGAGAGGGTAAACTCTTTAGAACATGTGTGAACTCTTTAGAAACTGAGTACTCTTTTTCTGGAAGAACGCGCATTCTTACCGATACTTCTCCTGTGCTGACTGAAAATAAATGAAAAAAATCCAAACAAAATGAAAATTCCCATAAGTGACAAAGAAAATGATATGAAATGAAAAGTTTTAGCCTACTAGCTAATTCTCATTTTTGGCAGCATTTGACATAATGCAATATATAAATATGAAACAATGTTACCTAACACATGCAGGTGTGTTAAATTCTTGACAATCTGGAATCTACTACTATTACTTATTTCTATAGCGTTACCAGATGCACGCAGCACTGCACAGAGTCACAAAGAATAAGAAAACAGTTCCTGCTTGAAAGAGCTTACAATCTAAACAGGTAAAACAGACAAACAAGATGCCATGGATACAGTTACGGGGAACATTTGCTCTGCTGGCTGGGTTTGTGGGCAGAGGGAGTATAGGCCAATCTAGCCATTGTGACATCAGTGATGAGGTAGGCTCTTATTGGTGGAATGAGGCATTATGACATCACAATCTCAGCTCTGCTTTCCAAAGAGAAACAGGATGTCATGGATACAGTTAAGGGGAACGGTTAATCAGCTGGCTGGGTTGGAGGGCAGAGGAATAGGGTTAAGGATTGAAAGTTATATCAAAAAGATGAGTTTTCAGTCTGCTTTTAAACAAGGGAAGGGAAGGGGCTTGACGGACAAACTTAGGTAATTTAATCCAGGCATAGGGGGCAACTAGATGAAAGGAATGAAGTCTGGAATTGGCAGTGGAGGAGAAGGGTAATGCTAAGAGTAACTTATCTGAGGAATGGAATTCTTTGGGAGGTGTATAAGGAGAGAGAAGCAAGGAGAGATATTGAGGGGCAGCAGAATGAACACACTTGAAGGTCAGCAATAAGATCTTGAACTGTTTGCGATGGCAGATATGGAGCCATATAATATAAATATCATGCTAACCCCCTCATATGTGAAGGACCGCTGAAAAGTTCTCAGCCCAGCCAACAAAGTTGGGGCAGTCTACATCGAGGGCTATACACTTAGGGACAGATTCTGTAATTGGGTGCCTTAAAAATTAGGCACCTATTTCATGTCAATCATCCATTGTAGAATTGTGCCTAACTAAAACTTAGGCACCTTTTAGGTGACTATAATGTAGACCAGGGTTTTAAAAGCTTATATTATAAGCATCTAAAGTAAGTTATAGAATGGCACCTAAGTCCTTCTCCACCTTTAAATACACCTACTTTGGAGTTTGGCAATGTTAGGCGTCATAAAATAGGAGCCTATCTTATGCATTTTTCCAAGTTTATTTACAGTTTCATATACTGACCATCAAGTATCTTGTCGGTTTATATTTTAATTTTAAATTTTAAATTTTAATTTTAAATTTTTTTTTTTTAGTTCCAGTAATTTTATTGATTTTATAAACAATAGAGTTACAGAAAAGTAAGATAAGCTTCCGAAAACTACGGAAGAAATCGAAAGAGAAGGACACCAACAAGTATATCACATTGCATAACAATGGAGGGTGGGTTATAAAGAATAATCAATAATACAATACAGCAGGTAAATAGGAATACATCAACTATCAATAATGAGCATGAATATAAAAGAAATATTAATTTTAAATTTTAATTTAAATTTTTAATTTTTAATTTTTAATTTTAATGAAGTTTAACAAATAACAAGTGATTAAATAAAATACAATGCGATTTTACAGAACAAATGATTTATAAATCTAAAACACAGATGCAGAGAAGATTAAAAGCATCGACGTAAACAATTTTAAATATACATATGTAGCCATACAATTAGGTAAAGACCAAAGATTAGATAAGAGTCAATTAGAACTCATTTTAGTAAATTAAGCATCACAAGCAATGAGTAAAACATTAGGATAAGGTTTACAATGCTAAAATTTTAAGTTAAAAAATAAAATAGGACAATAAGTGGACAGGACAAAGACAAGAACATAGATAAAAGTGATACGAGAGGTGTAGGGGAGGGGGAAGATTCAAAATTACATCGAAGTTAAAATAAAAATTAAAGGGGGAAGGGGAAGGGAAAAAACAGATAGGGAAGGGAAGTCGTTGGAAATAGATGGAGAAGGGATCTTATCTTGTATTTTGGTAAGCATCTTGAAATAGAAAGGTTTTAAGTTTGATTTTGACTTTGTCGAGAGAGTTTTCAAGGAGGAGGTGTGATGGCATAGCATTCCAGAGGGCGGGGGCTGTGGCTGAGAAGATGGTGTTTTAAGTGTAGAAAAGTTCTTTGATTGAGGGAACAGTCAGCAGATTCTGATCAGCGGATCTCAGGGCCTGAGAGGATGCATATGGGATGAGATGATTATCTAAGAAAGCTGGGGAGTGAGTGAGTTTAATTTTGAAGATGAGTAGGAGTATTTTATATGTAAAACGCATAGGTAAAATCATGTCTAAGAAGATAGGGGCCTATCACCCAATTAATTTTTTTTTTCAATTATGTGCTTATTAAAGCTTAGAATTGAAACCAATATACTAATTAAGTTAGATATCTAACTTAGACACCTATTTATTTAGGCACATATGTGACACCTATCTTTAGGCGCCTTTTATAGAATTTCCTTCTTAGTCCAGTGATTTTCCACTTTTTTCATTCCCTCGGAAAAATATGGAGTGAAAAACATAGAAAATCACAGGACTAAGTGTATAGCCCTCAATAGAAACTGCCCCAGTTTTGTTGGTTGGGAACTTATCAGTGGACCCTCATACTAAACCACTGTCACCTGTAATATTCTCCATGCAAAACCACCAATGGATATAACTTCTTCACAGTTCCCCATACTATTTATTTATTCAATTTTCTATACCATTATCCAGGTGAGCTCAGAACAGTTTACATTCAGGTACTCAAGCATTTTCCCTGTCTATCCCGGTGGACTCACAAACTAACTAATGCACCTGGGGCAATGGGGGGGGGGATTAGATGACTTGCCCAGGGTCACAAGGAGCAGCGTGGGTTTGAACCCACAACCCCAGGGTGCTGAGGCTGTAGCTTTAACCACTGCTATAATGAAAGCCAATAAACCTAGACTAAAAAAACATATATAGCAAAATGTTTTCCCATGGACAGCATTGGAACAACAAATTAATGAGTTCAGCCCTTAACTATCACCACTATTATTCAAATATGTATGTATAATGAATGAAGTCTTCTCCATGCACCTCCCCCCCTCCCCCTCCCAAGGCCTGTCTAAGAGACAATGGAAAACATTTAGGCATGTTCTTAGTGGTGGAATCAACATAACATGACATTTTGCAAAGAAGATCAATATGCTTCTTTAAAGATACACTTGACATGTTAGTGTAAGTGACTGGGTGTGGAGATTTCTTCAAGGTTGACTTATATGTCAGATGCCATTTGCTTAAAAAGTTCAAGTGATTTACTACTGTGAGTATCTTCCCCAGAGAAGGTCACAAGGGTCACAGGTAAGGACAAGCATCATACTGTACTGCCTGAGTTAAAGATGAAGGAGACATTTTTTTCACAGACAAATACAGAGATTTAAGTTACCGTACTTTAGTCCTAGCATTCAAGCTAATCACACATAAAGATCTGTGGCAGCACTCTGAACTTGAAGAATGAAACTTGAAGATTTTAATAGGAACTTATTTCACTTTCCTCTCCTAGCTTCAAAAATATTTGCATTGAAAGTTCAAAAAACATTTGTGTCTTTGAGGATAAGAAACATGAACTATTGATTAGCAATTGACAAATGCAATAGAAATTTTATATGGGTTGAGAAAGAGCTATTCATAATTTAACAGTGTGCCAAATATGAGTGACGGCAAACAGCAGGAGGTTTCAGCAAAATATTGATTACTTTAAAAAACCGAGAAAAGCACCGTGCTGAGGACTGGGAGAATAAAGAGGAAGGGGCATCGAGCAGAAGCAAAGCCATTAAGGATGTTGTCCTACCAGACACTGCCAGACTGTGAAACTGGAGAGACAGTCAGGTGGAGAGCGCCGCTCTCTACTTTTCAATCAATAATACCATGTCAAAAACATAAAATGCATGCTTTTGCTCTTAAGAAAAATGTGTCTAAGATTTTTAAAAGCATTGATTCAGGATGGATCAATGAAAAATCTAGGCATATTTTCCTGTGCAAAAAGGGAGTAATAACACTTCATGGATAACAGCATAACAGAAAAGGCTTCAGTGTTAGTTATAAATGTCCTATTTATGTTATCAGGTTTTACTAGTAAAGGTTACAAATGGTGGGTCAAAGAGTTTTGCAGTGTTTTCAGACCTAAATTTATGAACAGAAATACAAAGTGTGTCATTTAGTTGAAAAAAAAAAAAAAGTGTAACCCTTCCATGCAGAATATCTACTGCACTACTTGCAGTACAGTTCGAGGAGACACTCAGTATTGCTTGAATAAGATC
The DNA here is from genome assembly GCF_902459505.1 of Geotrypetes seraphini. Classification (NCBI taxonomy): domain Eukaryota; kingdom Metazoa; phylum Chordata; class Amphibia; order Gymnophiona; family Dermophiidae; genus Geotrypetes; species Geotrypetes seraphini. The sequence continues at coordinate 61,514,208 of NC_047087.1, forward strand.
CTAAAAGAATGAGATCTTAAATGAACATTTGTCAGGGAAAACAAAGGATCTGATTTAAGCTGAGTAATTTCAAAATCTGAACTCATAACTTGTCAGCAATCTTGTGGGCCAATATTTGAACAGACTTATAACTGGGCACCCACCTTTATGTACCCCTTAAACATGCAAAAGTTTTGAAAACTAGAACTTGCACGCATAGGTGAACACTTATCTGTGAAAGTGCAAGTAGAGCTTTTAAGCACATGTCTGAAAATGCAAGGCGAAATGTGCATGGGTAGAGTGGGGGTGGGGCACCCACTTAAACAAATAACTAATGGAACACTGTATGTTACGCTTGTCCCTGTCACATTTATGCAACTGCAGTTTTGCCAGGTCTAGGGCTGGTGTAACCTCATTTAGAAAATTGTGTACAATTCATTTTTAGTATTGCATTGCGACGGATCATCACAGGACTCCATTTTCAGCCCATCAGCTTCGTAGCTGTTTCAACCCTCTTGTACTCTAAATTGGTTCATTGAAATTGAGGTATAAAACAACTCGGACCCCTGAGGAAGAAGTATTTTTCAAAACACGGACCGTGTCGGGTCCAGGTCTCAAAATCTAAGTGAACCATTATTTGGACAACAATGTTTTATTGATTTTGATTAAAGACTTGGCACTTTGTACATCACTTTTTTGTTGCTGGAGACTCGTTGGATTTCTCTTTGCTTTGTCTTGTGTACAATTCTGGAGACCACACCATCAAAAAGATATAAACAGGATGGAGTCAGTCTAGAGGGAGACTACTAAAATGGTCAGTGGTCTTCATTATAAAGTGTATGGGGACAGACTTAATGATCTCAGCACTGTATATTTACTTTGGAGGAAAGGTAGAAAAAGGGAAATATGATAGACACATTTAAATACCTACATTGTATAATGTACATGAGGTGAGTCTCTATCAGTTGTAAGGAAGCTCTGGAATGAGGGGCATCGGATAAAGGTAAAAGCAGATAGACTAAGTAAACTCAGAAAATACTTTTTAAGGAAAAGGTGGTGAATGCATAGTGCATCTTTAAAGGGTATCTGAATTCAAGAAAGCTTGGGACAAGTTCATTGGATCTCTATGGGAGAGGAAGGGATAGTATATGGTTTAGACAGGCAGACTAGATAGACCATATGGTCTTTATCTGCCTTCATATTTCTATGTTCCTATATTTTTCCATGTAAAGTCCACCAATACTGGTTTAGCATTTTGTAATGAAATCTGAGTGCTCTGATACCATAATAGAATATGCTTATTTGGGTCCCTTGGTTTGTAGTAAGGTGATATCAGTAACTGCATTAATATTTGGTACAAATAAGCATAGCCTGCATCTTCTACATTCTGATCTGCAGCTTTTTTCCTTGTTTTTTGCTTTTGCCTACTGTACTGCAGACTTTGTTGGATCTATTTGTTGTCTTTTATAAGAGAATATGCTTTCATTGCATAACATTGGAGCACCTCAGTGGAGGTGTCCACCTACAGAATTTCTCCCATAGCGCTGGTGAAGATTCCTCGCATCTTCAGAGTGAGGATGGGTCAGCTAAATGCAAACTAGCTATATTCAACCACTATAAGGGTAATTCTCTATAAGTCATCCACTTAGCACAGATTCTATAATGACAATTGCATTGCATGTATAAATACCACTCTAGAATACTTGCGTACATCCATATATATAGACGTAACATTAAGGGTGAGCACTTACGCTAGCTATATGGCAGGCATAAATGATCACGTTTAAATATGGCAGTTACAGGTATAACTGACAGTATTCTAAGAGATTAGCACATACGTGCTCAACATGTCCCTACCCCCTTTGCCCCGCCTACATCCACACCCCTCTCATAGTTCTGTGCTACAGAAATTAGGTATTAATTGCACTTATGTGCAACTTACCATCAATTAGTGCCAACTAACTCTGATTATTGCCAATTATTGGTTGTGTCAATTCTAGTCTGATTAACAATTATCCTACATGCAGAACTGTTTTCTATAACTTATGCTAATGCCCAAGGTATGTAAATACGCATGCAGGGTTAAAGAATGAGGGGCTGGCTATCTGTATAGTGTGTGGTTTAATTTAGGCCCACAAAAATGCAATTCTAAATGAAACTACATAATTATGGGCCCCTTTTATCAATCTGCATTAGATGTTTTTAGCAAGAGCAGCATGATAAAATTCCTATGAGCGTCAGAGAACTTACCTTGATGGCCCACGCTAAAAACATGGTATAACAGGTATGAAATATTTTCATACCTTCTTTATTATGCTGTGCTTGATAAAAGAAGCTGCAAGTTAGGTGTCATTGATTCATGCTTGAGTCCAAGTGACTAATTACAGATCTACAAATAAATCGATTTTGTGCTAGTATGGTCCTCCAGTGTCATTCCCATGGTTGTTTTCAACATGTTCTGCCATCTGGTTGCAGGTTGCTTTCTTCGCCTGGTTCTTTTGATCTTCCCCAACATGATGTCTTTTCCAATGATTTTTCTCTTTTGACAGTGTGGCCAAAGTAAAACAGTAGTAACTTCATCATTCGGTCTTCAAGTGACATAGCCAGTTTGATCTCTTCCGGAATCGATTTGTCAGTTCATGGCATGCATAAAATCCTTCTCCAGCACCATAGCTCATATGAGTCTATCTTCTTTCTGTCTTGTTTCTGTAGTGTCCAGCTTTTGCATCTGTAATTGACCACTGAGAAAATGAGTGTATGAACAAGTCTGATCTTCATTTGGAGTGTTATTTCCTTGCCTTAGAATATTTTGTTGAGAGCTATTCTGTGAAGTATTCTTCCCTGCTAGTTGCTTCTTTGTTTATGAAAGAGTCTAGGAGATTGAAATCCTTTACAACTTCTATTCTATTACCTTCAAGCTCAAAATCTTCATCATTTTCCATGTTCATGATCTTTGTCTTGTTTATGTTCAGTTAAAATCCCATGTTATGACTTTCAGCTTTGACTTTTCTCAGTAGATGCAGCAAGCTGCAGTAGATCCTTTTTAGGACATCGATGTCCATAGTGTTCACAAAATTGGTTTACTGCAATGGCTTTTATCGTAAGGCTCCTGAAATGTTACTCACATTTTGTAGAATAGATCCAAAACACTCACAAGATAAATTATTTCTGGAAGAAATTATAGGTAAGGTATGTTTCTTATCTTGTGAAAACTCCATTGTTTGCTGACCTGAATAATTTTAAAAGACTGCCTTTAAAAGTTGCAAGTTCCATTCCTTGTAGGCTTGTTCCCTTTAAGCTTATATGGAGTCCTCCAACAGCATGGACTTCTTTAGAATAACTATCTTGTCAATGGCCTTCAGTAGATATGATTCCCAGAAACAGGTTGATATTGGCGGATATAACCTAGCAGAAAGAGTTTTCAAAAATCATAAATGCTAGTTCCACTTTAGGACAAAATATTTAAATAAAAAAAGAGACAAAACTGATTTGGTGTATTCTAATTATCAGCTAGATTATGATAAATAATTTTAAAATATACTTGTAGTTATGTTGCTTTGAGGGCTTTTATCATTTTTCCCTGACTCTTCATTCTGTCATTTAACCTGAACCTTGTCAATGAGACTGTTTCTGGCAATCGAGAGCCACAGGTAATTTAATAAAGAATGTAAGCACAGTTGGGAAAATTAATTCCAAGGTCAGGAGCACGGACAAAGGAAAGTGGATGCAAGTAGCAGGCAACAACAAAAAAATTCTTGGCATACTGATCACTTAAAAACAGGTCATACTAGATAATCTAATATGAAATATAACAGATGTACTTAGGTGCCCTTTTCTAGTTAAAACATATTGTAGCAGATGCAAAAATCAAAGATTAGTATAGGAATTAAGATATGAAAAGCATGTTAGATCACTAAACTTCAATTAGGAAAATTAGATTGTATACCTGTAGCTGTATTGGTGAGCAGCATTAGCACTCAGCTTCTGGTATAATAAAATTAGAGAATAACGCTTTAATTGAATTTCACTTAAAAGGATCATGCTGACAAATGTGATTTTATCTGGCTGTAATACACACCTTTTCCTACGATCATTAAATCCAATGAAATGAAAGTCACAGAATCTTGACAGCTATGAGCCATGCTGTACTGAGAAGTGCCTAATCAGTTTAGAACAGCCTCATTAGGGCTTTGTAGCTTAAGAATACTTGCAAATCAAAACAAATTAAAGCCCCCTACAGATGATCAGCTAATCATATTGATATAATCTGAATGTATCGGGTTTTAGCAATTCATTTCCTTGTAAAAGCAAATCTCCTGAATAATTTAAATTGTTATTTGGTACTATGCATGTAGTCATCATCATTTCAAAGCTTAGAGAAACACTAGCAAAGATTCTCCATATATTAAAAGGCAAATTACGATCTTCCCTCCCTGTTCTCAACGCTTTCTTTTTTTTCCCCCCCTTTTGAGACCCTGGTTTTCATTCGCTCCCTCTCTAGCGGTTCTCAACTCAGACCTCAAGACACACCTAGCTAGTCTGATCTTCAAGATATCCACAATGAATATGTTTGAGATAAATAGGCATGCCTCCATGGTATGCAAATCTATGCCATGCATATTAATTGCAGATATCCTGAAAAACTGTATGGCTGGGTATGCCTTATGGACTAAGATGAGAACCCCTGCTCTATACATCATACTGCTACTATTGCTGCTACTATTTATCACTTATATAGCGCTGAAAGGCGTACACACACTGTACATTTTGTCATTTAATAGATGGTCCCTGCTCAGAAGAACTTACAATCTAACTTGGACAGACAGGCATGACCTATAGGGTTAAGGATGCAGAACCCAAGGTGAGAGGAGGTAGGAGTTGAAAGCAGTCTCAAAGAGGTGGGCTTTTAACTGGGCCTTCAACACTGCCAGAGACGGAGCTTGCCGTAGGGATTTAGGCAGCTTGTTCCAAGCACAGGGCACAGCCAGGTAGAAGGGACAGAGTCTGGAGTTGGCAGAGGAAGAGAAGGGCATATAGACAGGAGGGTCTTACCAGGAGGTAAGACAGAAGGGATTTACCACCAATCTCTCTCTTTCTCCATTGACCTCTTCACCCCTCCCCCCAAGCTATATGAAAGGTAATTCTATAACTGGGCACCTACATTTATGAAGCACTTAAAAATATAAGTGGTAGCAGGAGACTACAGTATGCATTACCCTGTGGTGCTGCATGCAAGTGGCATAGTGTCCAAGTAGCCGTTCACAAGGGTGAAGTATGGGAGGGACATGAGTAGAGTTGTTTCAGAGGCTGACCCAGCCCTCTTTGCTCTTGATTAGCACAAGGGAGTCTCAAGAGGGAGGTGGGATAGAGCAGGAGGGGAAGAAAACCCAGAGAGGCACTCATTTATTGGAAGAGACTTTTAGTAGCCCCTAGGTCCAATAATAAAAAGGAATTAAAAGGAATTTTGTCTCTCATAGCATATGAGCAGTGCAAGGCAAAGCGGAAGGGGAGATATCGACCCTTAAGACTGGATAATAAAATGCAGTATGTGTGAGACTCTTTAAAGGTTGTGAGAGGGGAGCATAGGGAAGACAGGGAACATAACAGTAAGTTGGGCTCCCTGCTCCACCCAGGAAGCTAAATGCTCCAATCACAGAGGAGGGGGAGGAGAGATGTTAGTAACCCTGTATAGTATACAAATTTCCATAGGCTGAGATAAAAGGAAGGAGGATGAGGAAGAAAAGAAGGAGCGCCTTGCAGGGTTTGGAAGAATGAATCCTAGGAAACCCTGAAAGGAAATTCTGCCAAGGGAAGTCAGAGGAGAAAGGTAAAGCTTTGTTCTGAGCTATGAATGTTGGTTCCAGCTCCTATTGAACCCTCTTCTAGAGAAGATGGACTTTGGACGATAAAGACATTTGGAATGAACTGCATTTCATTTTGTTTTGGGGATCAAATGCTCTGGTAGTTTGGCTGTACTTTTTGTTTTGGGATTGGTCATGGGGAGGTTGCCAAAAATAAGTCATATGGGCTAGACCTTTTCCCTTTATTTGCTTCTCCTCTGAGCAGTATCTATAGCAGAAGGCTGGCAGAAAAAAAAGGGCATTATATTTGAGAAAAGGCAGCCAAGTTGTTGTATACTGCTAATAAAGAATGTCTGTTTCAATATCACAAACTATCCAATCAATAAAAATGCTCAAAATCAGCTTTAGAAAGCTATAAGGGAGTTCAGATTCCACAATTTCATTCGAAATTGATAACAGTGGTATTCTTCATTATTCCCTTTATAACATTGCTGCTATTTATTCTTTCATATTTTCCTTTTTATTTTTTATTCTTATATATATATAAACGTATTATTTCAATGCCTTATTATTTCAATATGACATCTTTTCTCATTGCTGGTTCCCCTTTCCGACGCGTTTCGCCAATCTTTATCAAGGTCGGGGGAACTGCAAGACAGAGCAAAGAACATCAATTAGGCCTCTTTCCTAAAATACTAATCCATATTTTCATTCATTTAAAATTATTCATTTACCTATACTTAAGGTTGAACTTTCCCATGTATATCAGCTGCTGGCGATCCAAAGATGGCCGTAGCGTTCCACAAAGCGTTTAAATATACCCCTCCCCTGACGTCACCCCAGTGTCATCATACCTAGTAACCAATACCAAACTAGAATCTAAGGAAACCACCACTATCAGCTATTCACCTGCGTCATCCAGTCCGAGGTTTCATGTAATCCATTAGGAGCCATCATTTGTAATTCAAACATCCATCTCAACTCCCTCAGATTCAGCGTGCGCTCTATATAGCAGCAATATTATAAAGCAGTGGTCTCAAACTCAAACCCTTTGCAGGGCCATATTCTGGATTTGTAGGTACTTGGAGGGCCTCAGAAAAAATAGTTAATGTCTTATTAAAGAAATGACAATTTTGCATGAGGTAAAACTCTTTATAGTTTATAAATCTTTCCTTTTGGCTAAGTCTTAATAATAATATTGTAATTTATAGCTAAAGAGACATATGATCAAGAAACTGTTTTATTTTACTTTTGTGATTATGATAAACATACTGAGGGCCTCAAAATAGTACCTATTGGGTCGCATGTGGCCCCCGGGCAGCAAGTTTGAGACCACTGTTATAAAGGGAATAAGGAATACCACCGTTTTCAATTTCAAATGAAATTGTGGAATCTGAACTCTCTTATAGCTTTCTAAAGATGATTTTGAGCGTTTTTATTGATTGGATAGTTTGTAATAAAATTGAATATAATTGAGTCAGAAAAGTTTGGAAGATGTTTCAATATCAAGCAGATGAATTAAAGGACACAGATAATAGGCGTTTGAATGTTTTAAAACCTAATAGAAGCAACAGGAAGTCACTAAGAAGCCTGTAAGATTAAGGTAGTAGTCATGCAGCAACCAAAGGCTCCCTCCTCCCCCAAAGGAGGCAGCATTAGCAACATCCGAGTAACAAATTTGCATATCTAAAAAGGCTGCTGGGATATAATTTGTATCTTTGTAGGATTATGAGCTGAAATATATATAAGAAGAATAATTTCCCTGGGAAGATGGATCAATGAATGCTTTAACAATCATATTGCAGAATGTTCATATAGAATAAACTGGACTTTTTTTCTCACCCTGAATGAGCAGTCTAAAAGGGATCTTCAAAGATTCAAGCTTTGAGCATTCAAGTTCCTTCATGGCTTAGGTGTAGAGTCTCTTAATTGACTCTTATCATGATTGCTAGGACTGTCAGCTAGACAGATGGTGTTTTTATCTGATGAAAGATCCTTCAGAGTGATAATGCCCATACCACATTTATGTGACTACAATTATGCCAGGTCTATGGCTGGCATAAATGCAGGACTGATGCACAGGTGCAACAGTATTCTTTGATGGAATCAAAGTGCCTGGTTGCTGTGCAACATCTAGTATGGTATATCTAGAGGGCTGTGACCATTTATAAAAATGTCTCCTTATTCTTCAAACAGCAGGGATTGCCTGGTCCTGAAACAACCTCTTCTTCTTTTTTTGCACGGCATATTAGGTGTTGCCTTCTGACCACAACTGAGAGTGTGGCATAATGGTTAGAACTACAGCTTTGGCACCTTGAGGTTGTGGGTTTAAACCCTGCACTGTTTCTTATGACCCAGATACATTAGATAGATTGTTAGCCCACTAGGAAAATGCTTGAATTACCTGTATGTAAACTGCTTTGAGTGTGGTTGGAAAACTACAAAAAGGTGGTATACAAGTCCGAATCCCTTTCTCAAAGAAGAGTGACCAAGATGATAAAGGGGTTGGAGCTCCTCTCATATGAGGAAAAACCAAAGAGGTTAGGGTTCTTCAGCTTGGAAAAGAGAGGGCTGAGGGGAGATATGATTGAAGTCTACAACATCTTGAGAGGTGCAGAACAGGTACAAGTGGATTGATTTTTTTTTACTGCATCAAGATTTAGGGGACACTTGAAGTTACAGAGTAATACTTTTTTTTCCAATTAATTTTATTGCATTTGTAGTTTAACAGTAAAAGTATATAAACATATATATATAACAGTGTAAGAACAGGAACAAGATATATAACGGTATATATAATCAAGCTGTAACTAATAAACCTCCCTGGAAATTCCCTATTACTCTCTTACAAGATACTCAATTTGTGAAATTCCTTTCAGCCTCTTCGAATTGTATGTCGCTTTGAACCTTTTTAGGCATAGAGTGACTTACAAATCGTAGATTAGGTTTGTATAATAATTCAATATTAGATTACTCAACTGATGTATGGTGAGATGCTTTTAAAGCTATTATTAGAGGCATATTATAAGTTTCTTAGCAAGGAACTATAAAGAGCATAAAAAATTCTTAGACAAATTAGATAAAGAAATAAAATCATTAGAAAATGTGTACATCACAGGTCCCAACTCTATCTTATATAATAAAATTCAATCCTTAAATACAATGTTAACTCCATCTTGACGGCCGATGCCCTACATCAATTAGAACTGAGAAATTCTAGGTTTTATGCTGAAAATAATAAAGCCAGTCATGCTTTAACTCAGTACTTAAAAGCTAAAACAAGCAGATCCTGAGTCTCACAAATTATTGATTATTTCAATATATCACATTTGTCTGACTCTGCTATCGTTCATCAATTTCAAAGTACTATGAGAAATTTTACTCCTCAGAAATTAATTTTTCTTCACAGTTATTCCAAAATTTTACTACTTATCTAAATCACCACCAGGTCACCTCGTCTCAAAATTCTCTCCATGAACAAGATATATCTCTTCAGGAGATATCAGATGTCATTAAATCTTTGCCAAAAGGAAAATCTCTTGGAAATGATGGACTTTGTATAGAGTTCTATCAAACTTTCTCTGATGTATTGCTTCCCAAACTTCAAAATCTTTTCCAATCCATGATTTCAGAAAGGTTCTTTTCTTGAATCTACTATCATCATTATACCTAAACCTGACAAGGATCATACTAAAGTGGAAAATTATAGACCAATATCTTTAATTCATACCGATAATAAGATTTATGCCAAAATTATAGCATCTAGATTACAAAACATCCTCCCTAATCTCATTCAAAAAGATCAAAATGGTTTTACCCCCAATAGACTCCCTAATGACAACTCTAGACTATTTTGCAATATTTTATGCCATGCATCCTCCTCCAATGCAAACTTACTAGCAGTATCTTTAGATACTGAAAATGTTTTTGATAGAATGGAATAGGAATACATTTATACTACTTTATCTTGCATTGGTTTGGTATTAATCATAAATTCATCAACATGATTAAGGCTCTATACAACAACCCCCAAGCATCTATTTCCATTAATGGCACCCTGTCCAACTTGTTCTCTCTCAAAAGAGGTACTAAACAGAGTAATACTTGGACCCATGCTATTCAACATCTTTATAAATGATCTGGACATAGGTACAATGAGCGAGGTGATTAAATTTGTGGACGATACAAAGTTATTCTGAGTAGTGAAGATGCAGGGGGATTGCGAAGATCTGCAACGTGACATAATCAGGCTCAAGGAATGGTCATCGACATGGCAGATGAGGTTCAACATGGATAAGTGTAAAGTGATGCATGTCGGTAACAAAAATCTCATGCGCGTATACAGGATGTCTGGGGCGGTACTTGGAAAGACCTCCCAGGAAAGAGACTTGGGAATTCTGATCAACAAGTCGATGAAGCCGTCCGTGTAATGTGCGGTGACGGCAAAAAGGGTGAACAGAATGCTAGGAATGATAAAGAAGGGGATCACGAACAGATCGGAGAAGATTACCATGCCACTGTACCGGGCCATGGTGCGCCCTCACCTGGAGTACTGCGTCCAGCACTGGTCGCCGTACATAAAGAAGGATATGGTACTACTCGAAAGGGTCCAGAGAAGAGCGACTAAGATAGTTAGGGGTTTATAGGAGCTACCGTACAGCGAAAGATTAGAGAAACTGGGCCTCTTCTCCCTCGAACAGAGGAGATTGAGAGGGGACATGATCAAAACATTCAAGGTACTGAAGGAAATAGGCTTAGTAGATAAGGGCAGGTTGTTCACCCTCTCCAAGGTAAGGAGAATGAGAGGGCACTCTCTAAAGTTGAAAGGGGATAGATTCCGTATGAACGTAAGGAAGTTCTTCTTCACCCAGTTTTCTACCAGAGAGTGGTAGAAAACTGGAACGCTCTTCCGGAGTCTGTCATAGGGGTAAACACCCAGGGATTGAAGACAAAGTTAGACAAGTTCCTGTTGAACCAGAACGTACACAGGTAGGGCTAGCCTCAGTTAGGACACTGGTCTTTGACCAGAGGGCCACCGCGTGAGCGGACTGCTGGGCACAATGGACCACTGGTCTGACCCAGCAGCGGCAATTCTTATGTTTTTATGTAAGCTCTGGAAAGCATTGCCAGAGGATATGTAAGAGCAGTTAATGAGGCTGGTTATAAGAAAAAGGTTTGGACAAGTTCCTGAAGGAAAAGTCCATAAACTGTTGCTGAGACAGACATGGGTGAAGCCATTGCTTGCCCTGGATCGGTGGCTTGGAATGCTGCTACTATTTGGGATTTTGCTAGGTGCTTGTGACTTGGATTGGCCTCCATGAAGATGGGATACTGGGTTAGATGGACCATTGGTCTGATCCAGTTCTTAGGTTCATTTCCTGCATATTTTCTAGAAACACAACCACTGGATAATGCAAGGTAAAATATCTATATGAATGTCTATAATGCATTTTCTCTAGGCAGGATTACATGGCATGGCAGATATAAGGAGGGTGGTTGTTGCATGGTATTTTGCCTGAAGGTAATGTGGCAATGACCGCTTGGTGTCTCTTTTAGCTCCGTCTAATTTGCCGTGGTCAGGCACATTTATCATCTAGCTGTGTTCTGTTATGTACATTTGAATTAAAAAAAAAAGAAAAGAAAAACTATTGTTGCTTGCCATTTGTAAATGTTATTGGTTACATAATAGACTTCACAAAATCAATTATGTATGACAACAACAAGTGTATTATTAGATTACTGATATGATATTAATTTGAAGGGCATTTTCGTAGACCAGATAGACAATACTGCGTGATTGCAGCCAAATATTCTCTCACTCTTTGTACTGCTTTTTTCTCTGTATATAACACCTGATACCAAATAATGTATTTTGACCTAATGCTTACATTCAAGCAAATTGAGCTGGGCAATTGATAAGATCAATGAGTATAAATAAAACAGGTAAGTTTCAAGCCATATCTGTGGCAATTGCTCTTGATTTGTTTTATTAAATACGGCAATTAGACAAATGCTATATCATTGCAGTGGATACTCAAAGTGATTTAAATGGCCAGAAGAGGTTTCTGGCTGCTTAAATCACTTGTGTGGGGCTTTCTGAAGATAATCAGGGCACTTAACTGGATAGTGCCACTGAGTTTCCCCTCTAACCACCTATGCTGACACCAGGTAGCTTGTGGGCGTTCTGGTGATGAAAGCTGAGGTGGAGCAGAAACTCTTTAGTGGTGATTTTCCACCTGCTAACTGGCTAAGTAACTGCATAAAATCTATTGGCTCCTTGCACTAAGGTGCACTAATAGATTTAGTATGTGCTAACAATTAGGGCTAGATTCACGAACCTGCCCGATCGGGCAGATCCGATGAATTCCCCAAACTATAATATGCATACGGGGGTTATCGGAGGAACGCCCCCATCTGCCTGCCCAGATTGCTCTGTAGCGGGCCCAGCAGAGATTTAAAAAGAAAACAAAAAACTTTTGGAGCCTGTGGTTTTAACCCGCTTAAGGCCCGTGGGTTAAAACCACAGGCCTGCACTGCGGGGTGGGAGAGTCGGGGAAGGCAGGCGATTGGGGCAGGCAGGCGTTAAATGTTAAGAAGCCAGTTTTATTCCTATGAGCTTCTTAGTATTTAGCGCGTGCTAATTGTTAGCACGCCCTAAATCCATTAGTGTCCACAAAAAAGAAAGTGTAAATGTCTGTGGCAATTTTTTATTTATTTATTTATTTATTCATTCAATTTTTTAGCCCGTCCTCCCAAAAGAGCCCAGATCGGGTTACAATGAATATATTGGTGAATTAAAATTATAAGTAAGAATACTTTAATTTTGAAAATTGGAGCAAAAGCTGCACAGTGCCAATGGACTTTGAAGCAATGTAGGCTCTTTGAAATAATCCCTTTTTTTGAAATAATCTATGGCTAAACAATCTATGGATAAACACTTTCCGCTTGATATTCAGTGCTATTCAACTAGCCAGGAACAGCTCCTGGCAGGTTAAATAACATTTACCCCCTCCCCCCTCCTTTTACAAAACTGCAGAAGTGGTTTTAGCGCAGGCCAGTGTGGCTCCTGACACTCATTGGAACTCTATGAATGTCGGGAGCAGTGCAGAGCATTCAGTGCACTGGCCTGTACTAAAAACTGCTTTCACGGTTTAGTAAAAAGGGAGTTTAGCCAGATAACCACTACACTTACCATACACTGACTAACAACTTAGGAAATTAAACAAATTCAAAGAAAATACATCAAGCTAAAAAATAATCTTCCGTACACTAACTATTAACAAGATGTTAACATAGGACCAATTACCATTCGATGATCCCAGGATGATAAAATAATCCCAGCTTTTTGCTGGGGTTATTTTTTTCTTTCACATAAAAAAAATCTCACACACATTTGCAATATCATACCATAATTGCAAAAATGATAATAATCACCACATTTTATAAATGCATTGATCTGCTGGTCACAGGAGTGACCATACGGTTACAAAAACCAGTGGTTCACTTTCCATCTATGAAGTGATTTGCAGTGTTCACCACAAGCAGCATTATAAAATAGTAATGAGGTTGTGGCAGATTTGCACAGCCTGCCAGGAGAGGATGCACTCATACAGCTAGAACACAGTCAGAGGTGCACACAAACGGGGGATGGGGGATTTATTTGTCTTCTGGTTAAGAGTCTGTTATCTCACAGGCATAAAACACAGTCTTAGTTTTCCCCAACCTCCAGGGAAAGTAAAACAAAACCCCCTATATTTGGCAACAGCTTGCCTTATATACAGTACTTGCCCCACCCCAAACTGAGAGTTGTTTCTCAGCAGTCCTTTAACACACAGGTTCAGTTTTTTAGGCAGGCACAGGAGTTAATATTCCCCACTTTAAAATTTATCTTCTGTTGTCTTCAGCCAGCTCTGTAAGGGAACAGTCAGGGTTGCAGTCAGCACAATCTCTGCAATCTCTTCCCTGTGGCTTTTTCTCCCTTTTTCTTGCCCTGCCCTTTTTGTTCCTGGGGGCTGTTTCCTGGTCTTCTCCTCTCCTCCCTTCCCCCTTTCCTAGGATAATAGCCCACTCATGTGCTGTGTTCTGTTCTTCTGAGGAATTGTCCTGCAGGGGAAGTGTAACCTGTTCCTTAGTGTGATCCTGACTTCCTGTGGAAGGATCTTTTAGGGAAGTGGTAAGGTTCTATAAACTCCTTCACAGAGGTGTTTAGCATGCCTTTACATCTCATGATAACATAAGTAGCCTTACATTAAAGTAAAATTTGCATTAGAACCCTTTTAACACACTTTAGGGGCAAAAAACTTATTTTATGGTTATAATGCAGCTTGATAACTACCCCTCTAAAATCCAGATCATTTAAGCAGAATCATTTCATCTTTCCCAGAACATTTTTCTAAGAGGAAGCAAGATTGCCAGTAGACAGTAAAATAATGTTGCTGTTTTATTTATTTATTTATTTATTTATTTTTACACTCTCTTTAGGAATTTAGAGTGAAGGACTTGAAATACCTAAGCTTTATTAAATACAATTTAAGCCACTTCTTAGTTATAGATCCATCTCTTTCATTATCCAGGTATACATGAAGAACAGTTTGATCTGTATAGAATTTCAATTTAAAATGATTTAACAAGTAATGTCTTATTATTTCTACAATCGGTTCAGCAGTGTACCTTCATAGGCAACAATGCATTGATAAACACAGTACCTTTATTCCCATCAGAAGACGCTGAGTTTCTGGGTATAGCTCACAAATCAAGGACAGTTTTCCAAATGCAGAATAATTACAGTAAGAAATATGTTAATATGCACAGCTACAATATATTGCACCCTCCTTCTTCAATTTTTCAACCAGAAGGATTTGCCAAGGGATTTGAAAACTTTGCTTATCATTCTGGAAAGAAGAATCCAATACTGCCTTTCCCCCTCAGGTTGGGAGCTAGTGAATTAGTCCACCTGGGTTCCTATTTAATTAGGACCCAACTATATTGCTCTTGACCTTTTCAAAAGCCTCAGGAGCTGGCCTGTTTTAATTCAACAGGATTTATGAAATAATATAGTCTATATAACTCCATCAGGCATATCCTACACAGTTCTCATAAACCAGGCAAAATATGAGTAACATAAGATGTCTTAACATTATTCAACAGTACCAAATTTAAATTATCTATAAAGAACTCTGGAGAATACACTACTAAATATGAATCTTTGTGAGCAGATTTCCACAATAAAATTAATGTGAGTTTTAGAATTGATGTGATTTGTGCCTCATAAAGAGAAAAGAAAAAAATCATGGGGAAGACAAGTTTCACATGCCAGCTCCATTCAGTTCCTTTTTTAAAAAAAATTCTTTATTGATTTTTCAAACTACAAAAGCGCAATAAATGATTCATATATTTGCACATTACATAATAAGCGCAACAAAACTTACAAATACTACTGCATAATGAAATTTTCCCCACCCTCCCAGCTAATAAACAAATATAATAATACCTTCATGAAATTATTCATAAAATCCTTGAATCAATTCCAATTCAATTCCCTTCCCTTACCCCGCCCCCCCCTTTATTCATATATTCTGCAACTCTTTCCATTTAATTAATGCCACTGAATATGTACATCTGACCAGCAACTGCACTGGAGCTTATCTATTAAAAGTTCAGTTATTTAACAGGATTAACTTTAAACATAACTTATTTATTTAATAGCTGATTATAAGCAATGAAAACTTATGTACGAGTATCAGCAGGTTGTGAAGCCATCACTTGCTGACAAAGGCATAACTCACTTTGATTATCAGCTTCATTGCTTTCCTATGCCATATAGTCAGTCCATGATATGTTTTCTTAATGATATGCATGAATCTGTACCTTGAATACAGTAATCATCTACAAAGGTCATTGTGTACCTGCTCTTTATTGGTGTGGAAAGACTTATTGGACCACACACATCACTGTTTATGAGGTCAAATGATTTTATAACTCTAGTCTGACTTATCTTGTGGTGTGTTGCCCTTTTGGTTTTACGTCTGATCCAACTGTCACACCTCATAGTTACTTGATGCCCTGATAATACTGTTAACTGCTTTTTAGCTTCTTTACACTTTCCGTGATCTGGAGCCCAAACATGGAGGCCCAAGCTGACAAGCTGACAATTCTGACAAATGTCAGAATTCCCAGCATACTTATGGGCCAAATATAGGGTTACCAGACATCCGGATTTCAAAAGAAGGACATGTCTGGGGGTCCGGACAGCTTTTCAAAACCTGACACTTTGTCCAAGTTTTGAAAAGCTTCCAACAAATTGCCGTCGGGCAGGAGAGCAGGCAGCATGGGACGGGACTAGGGAAGGATTGGGAGCAGGACTGGGGCATCTCAGGGCGTACTCAGAGATATTTGCATCCTAAACAATACACAATGCAAAATCACTAAATTAGACCAAACATATCTCACACTCACCAAGGCATAAATTTGTCTAAAATAGACGATAGAAATTACACAAACATAGTAAATGATAGCAGATAAAGGCCTAAACAATCCATCCAGTCTACCCAATAGTTATGCTCTTTATCAATTCACGATTAAACTCTCTTTCTTTGGCATTTCTGGGTCATTGACCATAGAAGTCCGCTCAGCACTGGTTAGGTTCCAACCACCGAACCATCTTGTCATGTGCAAAACACAGGCCATAAAAGTCTGCCTGCACTGAGCCTATGTTCCAAATGATTGGCGTTACCATTGAATCCCTCTCTAGCTCATCCTAAACCAAATTGCTATATATGGGACAAAGACCATACAAGACTACCCAGTACCAGCCTTAGTTCTTTACCAGTCATCTAAAGCTCCACTCAACATATCAAACACATACACAGCCATTTAAAGTTTTGTGTTTTATGACATTTATTTTCTAATTAGAGGTCCTCTTCCTCTGATATTTAGACCATGGGAGATAGTCGTCTGTCTCCCATAGTCTGCGGCAATCCCAGATATTCAATGCCAGGGCCATATCCAGCTAATGGCATTAAATATTCAGATCAAGGTTTGCCACTGAAGACTTAGCTGGCCAAGTCTATATTTAGCAGCTGACAGGCTAGGGCAAAATAGCAAGATAGATCTGTTTTTTTAGGAGGGTCTATCTAGCCACTAGCCTTAGCCGACTAACCACTGAAAATAGGTGGTGACTGGCTTTGTCATGTAACATAGCCAGTCACTGGTCAATCTAGAGAATGGGAGATAGCTGGCTATCCCCCTCTGAATATTGGCAAATAGCTGGCTAAATGACACTGAATACCATCTAACATCTTTTTGAATTCCATCACAGTTTTTGTCTCCATCACCTTCTTTACCAAATCGGTAGGACCTGATTCTTTAAATGGCGCCTAACTTCCAGGTACTTAGGACTGCAATTGTCAATCATATGCTAAACGCCATTTATAGAATCACACATAGTGGTGCCTAAGTGGTCTTAGGTGCCAATAGGCATTGGAAACTTTACACACACTCCATTTATACCAGGGGTTTCTTGTCCTAAATGAGTATGTCTAAGTCTCTGCGAGGAATCCCCTCTGTCCCCACCTGAGCCCATGAGGAATCTCCTCTGACCCCGCTCGTCCCCCCATAAAAGTTACCTGTCCCCATAAAAAGCAGCAATTACTTCTGACAGTTTTGATTTTTTTTTTTTTAAGTCTTAGTTTATTTAAACCAACAATAAAATACAACAGTGAACAGAAATAAAAGATACATACATCACCGGAAAGAATTAGAATAGACATTAGGACATGTGACTGTAGGGTCAACCATTTCTTGTTAAAAGAAATAAAAGAGTTAGATTTTTTGGCAATATAAAGCTCATATATGTAGAGCAAACAAATCTGATTCCACCATCTGGCACAGGTAACTTGTGAGAGGTCCTTCCAAGATCCACAAATGGTTTTAAATGCAGCAATGAGTAAAGAATCAAACAATACAGCATCAAAATCATTTAAAGCAGAATTGAGAGAGGTACTTTTCAGGACAATGTTTGCATAAGAAAAATGTGCCAAAACTGAACTGGAAACCCCAAAATAAACTCAGCAAGTGCTTCATTTTGTACTAAACACAATTGGTGGCATAACCATGAGAGGGGTCTGGGCCTCCCACTTTGAGCTAAGCCCGCCTCAAAATGAACATCTCCCTTGCTGTAGCTGGTGGGACATTTTGTTTTTCCTTCATCTTGGTCCCAGTTTCTGCTTTCACATCCGACTGGGCTGGCGACAAACTGAAGAAGCAACTGCTGGGGACCAGTTGAAAACGTCTTTCTGACTCTGGAAGCCCTGCTCTCTGCCCTGCTCGCCGCCCTCTCCTGCCTGCTCGCCCTGAATCACCGCATCGCTGCCCCAGTTTTCTCCTGCCCTTCGTCCCCAAATCTCTCCTGCCCTTTCCCAAAACTCCTGCCTGTCTGCTCACCGCATCGCCGCCCTGGTTTTCTCCTGCCCTTCTTCCCCAAATCTCTCCTGCCCTTCCCCACCCTGCAAGCCCGTGGTTTTAACCTGTTGGTTTAAAGCGGGTTAAAACCACGGGCTCAAAGGACTAAAAAATAATAATAAAAGTTAAGGTTAAAAAAAAAAAAAAGATCGTGGCTCCAACGGGCATGCGCAGACCATCTACAGATGGTCTACGCATGCGTGTGGATCGCAGAAAAGCGATCCGTGCTGGCAGATGGGGGCGTTTCTCCGATCGCCCCCATCTGTATATTTTCATTTGCTGAATTTGTCGGACCTGCCTGGATTGGGCCCGGATCGGGCCCAATTGGGTAGGTTGGTGAATTTTAGACTATAAGTGGTATATAAATGCTTAAATAAATTTTGAGATAATTGTAGAATGAGCAGCACTTCAAAGCTTAAACAAAACAAAATAATTTTTTAAAAAAGCTGTTGGTGGAGATATTTTCCTGAAAGTGTCCGAAACAATTCAAGACTGAGACTTGGAAGAAACAGTTGAGAACCAAAGCCAGACATGGTGAAAAGAAATATGACTGATACAAAGGCAAGACTTATTCAATGTATTAACAAAGAAAGTGGAAATCAAAGAATACAAAAATCAATACAACTCCACTGCATTATTCATCAACTGTCACTGTGTGGGAAAATACTGTTCTTTGACTTTATCATGAATGCTGTTCTTTCTGCTGTGGACTACATTTAAGGATAGAAATTGAATCATTGCTTATTCCAATGTATATTTTGTAGAAGTTAAAGCCATATTTGGTGGTCCTGTGTCATAGTGAAATACACTGGTTAAGCGATGGAATAGTTTTTTGTTTTTAATTTATCAATAAAGAAATAAAGCATCCAATATTTAAAATGATTTAACCAGGCAGGCGAGGGTCTTGCCCAATTAAATTGCACTGACTAGTCAATCTCTAAGTTTTCAGTAGCACATAATTGGATATTGCCATTGGGATCTCTCAGAGAGAGAGAAAGAGATAATGGTTACTATGGATGGGCAGACTAGATGGGCCATTTGGCCTTTATCTGCCATCAGGTTTCTATGTTTCTAAAACCCAGGGAGATCGCTGTGGCAAGATTTGGTAGTGCCAGACTTTAGTCTAGGCAGAGCCGGGATTTATCCAGCAGCACAACAGCAATGTGGCTGGTAGGGAACCCTAAACCCCACCAGCTGAAGTCTCCTGGTATCTCTCCCTCCAGGAGATTAGAGAGATCATTTAAGTACACTTTACTAATAGTTATCATTTCTATAGTGCTGCAGATGTATGCAGCGCTGTACATTAAACATCTAAGAAACAATCCCTGCTCAATAGAGATTATAATCTAATCGGAAGAGACAAATGGGATAAATAGGGGTTAGGTATTTGAATTTTATGTGGAAATGGAAAGGGAGCCAATGAAGTGACTAGAGGAGAGGGGTAATGTGCGGAATGTAAGTCAGAATTGAACCGATCAAAGGAGATAGAGATGGTTTAGTGGAAGCCCTCCACTCCCACGACACCTCCTCCTGGTACCTTTAAATCCTTTAAGACTTTACTGGCAGTGAGCAGAAACACATCCCCTTTGCTTGTGCTGCCCTGAGCCTTCCCTCTTAACCAGCTTCCTGTTCTTGGCACCAGGACGTTACATCAAAGGGAAGGCTCAGAGCTGGCACAAGCAAGGGGAATGAGTTGCTGCTCACTGCCAGCAAAGACCTAAAGGATTTAAAACTGCCATGGAGTTAGGAGAATGGAATTAAGTGATCCCCTGATCACCTGTGGGAGAGGGAGAGATGCCAGGCAGGGGACAGGGATGTCATGCCCCTCCCCAGGGCAGGATTAACCAATAGGCCAAGTAGGCACGTGCCTAGGGCCCGAAATGGACAGGGGGGCTCAATGAAGGAGGGCATCAACATTGTTTTTTTCAAAATGGCGATGGGCCCCTCCAGCATCGATCGGCAACGTGGGCCCTACCCTGATTGGCAACGCGGCCCCCCCATCGACAGAAAGTAAGACAAGCAAGCAACGTGAGTAAAAAAGGCAACAGGAACTGTAATTGTGCAAGCAGTGCTGCTTGCCCAAAGCTTCCCTCTGACGCAGCTTCCTGTTTCCGTCTGGGCGCATGGTGGAGTGGGGTGGGGCAGGGGGCCCAGTATACTTGTGTGCCTAAGGGCCCTCGATGAATTAATCCTGCCTTGCCCTCCCCACACACTTTGGGCTCAGAACCTCTCAAAATTCAATATCTGGTTACACTCCTTCTCCAACCCCATAACTCATGTCCTATCTCCTCCCCCAAGTCAGGGTAGGGGGCCAACAGGAGGTGAATCAGGTGGGTACTGTGTGAGAGGGGGTTGGGAGCATTGCCACTTTATTTTTGCAGCTGCGTTACCTTACTGACATTGGTGCAACCACACTTACCTCCATGTGCTAGCTATGACAGGTGTCAGACCTACACCCACCCATACTCAAACTCACCCAATCCCACTTTAGGCATAAAATAGGGCATTTTTAATGCACAGACTCCTGAATGGAGGCCTGCATTAGTGTTTCTACTGTGCTGAAAATTCTGTGTTAGCTGTTTAATGCAGCTTAATAGAAAGACCCCTAAATTAATATGCAGAAAGTATAAATTTAATGTGGCATCTTTTAGGAGGCACATCCAACATTTCATTTGCAGGCTGCATGTTAAATGCCCATTAGTGCATGGTATCCCAGTTGCAGTTAGAGTGCATGCACTAAGTCCTCGACTCTATAAATCAGAAGTTATACCATTTATAGAATTACTCCTAGTGGTGCCTAAAGAGGTCTTAAGTGCTGATAGGCATTTAAACCTTAGACACACTCTATGCCAGGGTTTCCTGGCCTAAATGAGGGTGCCTGAGTGAGGCACCCATAGGCGCCTAGGTCAAAACATGCCCAAGACCTGCCCACAATATGTCCCTCAGAGTGGTAGGTATCAATCAAGTTAGGTGCCTACCATCTAACGCAGGGGTAGGGAACTCCGGTCCTCCAGAGCCGTATTCCAGTCGGGTTTTCAGGATTTCCCGAATGAATATGCATGAGATCTATTTGCATGCACTGCTTTCAGTGCATATTCATTCGGGAAATCCTGAAAACCCGACTGGAACACGGCCCTCAAGGACCGGAGTTCCCTACCCCTGATCTAACAAATTTAATTCTAATTTTCAATTAAAGGCCCCTATTCATTCATTCATAAATAATTAAATTAGGCAATTAGATGGGTTAGGCTTTTTTTTTTTTTTAAATAGAATCGGCCTAAGTGCCTCTTATTTAGGAGTCACTAAGTGGATTCATTAAAAACTGCAGAACTATCAGCCAAAGTAAAAAAGGCAACAGGAACTGTAATTGTGCAAGCAGTGCTGCTTGCCCAAAGCTTCCCTCTGACGCAGCTTCCTGTTTCCGCCTGGGCGCATGGTGGGGTGGGCGGGGCAAGGGGCCCAGTGTACTTGTGTGCCTAGGGGCCCTCGACGAATTAATCCTGACCTGACTAGGTGTGATAAATTTGGGTGTTAAGTTCCAAATGTGTAGCAACAACTGCATGTGAAATTGTTAAAGAATAAGAATGTAAGTTGGGATGCACACACCTAATTTAAGGCTCCTTTTACAAAGCTGTGTTAGGCTTTTTTGTTGCTGGCCATGGCAGTATTATCTCCAATGCTTACAGAATTCCTATGAGCGTCAGAGCTAATATTGCTGTGGCCGGTGATAAAAAAGCCTAACACAGCTTTGTAAAAGGGAGGGGTGGGGTGGGAGGGGGGGGTTAGGGCTCATGTACTTATGCTGTATCAAAGGCTGGTATAAATGGTATCACCTAAAGTCAGCAGCTACACGCATAAGCAATAACATTCTGTAACTTACATGTGCAACTGCAATAAAATCCCCTAATATACCCCTGTGCACATCCAGTGGCATAGCGAGGGAGGTTGGCAGACAGGGCGGTGGGAGCCCATTTATAGAATCAGGGACTTAGTGCATCCACTATAACTGCAACCGGGGTACTATGCCCTAATGGACATTGTTCCAAAAATAATACTGCCAAAGATACTAATTAGAAACTACAAAACGCAGTAAAAGGTCTAATGAACTCACAGAGCACCAATATAATCCAAAAACAGGTGTATTAACTGAATAATAACAAGTGAAGGAGAGGGTCCTCATTGTGAAGGATAAGCTTGTTGACTGGCAGAGGGCCTGGTGGAGAATATGTGAGTGACCAGGAGAGTGAGTGACTGGGAGAGTCCTCATGGAGAACAGCTGAGAGGGACTAGAAAAGATTGAGTGAGTAGGGGAATCCCCAGAGAAAGTCCTCAGTGTGTGTGACCGGGAAAATATGACTGAGGGACTGGGAGAGACTCAGGGTGTGTGTCCAGGAAAAGACGATTTTCGACTGGGAGTGGGTTTGGAAGAAGGAGTAGCTGGAGGGCCCGGTAGAGCTTGGAGTCCAGGGGGACTCAAGCTTGATGACTGGTGGAGGAACTGGTGAAGAGTGTCCAGGACCCATGGGGACCTATAAAGCCAGGGATCAGAGGACTAGCAGTGGCCCCACAAGTAGTTTGAAGAGCTGGAAGAGTTCAAAGTCCAAGACTGATGGGGACTGGCGAGTAACCAGTGGAGGGAATGTAGGGGCCGGTAGCAACTGGCTGAGAGACCGGTAACGGTACCAGGATATGTCAGACCCAGCAGAAGCAGCTTGTAGACCCAGAGGGCATTGGCCAAAGGTGACTGGCAAGTGACTGGTGGAGGGGCAGGTGGCGATTGGCAGAGAGACCGGTAATGGTATCAGAAGCTGCTCAAATACCTGGAGGGCCAATGAGGGTCATAGAGGACCTATAGAAGAATGGAGTCCAGGGAGTACCCGTGGTGACCAGGAAGTGTCTGGAGAGACCTGGTCATGTGTTTTAAC
Source organism: Geotrypetes seraphini (assembly GCF_902459505.1). NCBI lineage: Eukaryota > Metazoa > Chordata > Amphibia > Gymnophiona > Dermophiidae > Geotrypetes > Geotrypetes seraphini. Next base: position 61,537,372 of record NC_047087.1, read on the forward strand.
AGAGTGTGAGTGTTGTGTTTTAACACAGGCCAGTGAAGAAGAAGGAAGACCAGAAGTGCCTAGGGATAGACGGAGTGATGGGTAATGAGCACTCAGCCTGATCACAGATCCCTTAGTTTGTTTAAAGTAGCAATGTGCTTTATGAGATAAGGACAGTATTCACAGCATTATAAATTGATAAGGAGCATAGATAGATATTTAGGGGGAAAGGGATTGGGACTTGTATACCACCTTTTTGTAGTTATACAACCACACTCAAAGCGGTTTACATACAGGTACTTCAAGCATTTTCCCTAACTGTCCTGGTGGGCTCACAGTCTATCTAATGTAACTGGAGCAGTGGAGGATTAAGTGACTTGCCTAGGGTCACAGGGAGCACCATGGGGTTTGAACCCACAATCTCAGGGTGCTGAAGCTGTAGCTCTAACCATGAATTTTGTTTCTTGCTAAAAAAAATTATTAGATTACTAGATCTGCAACAGAATTGCAACCTTTATGATGCTGGACTAACAAGGTGCCTCATCCTACTTTGGACAAATATTTTATTTGGTTGGGAATATAAATCAGATTTCATGCCAGTTCAATCCTTTGTCTCTCTGTAATGAGTACTAGCAAAGTTGATAATTAGTGCCATGTTTGATGGTGCTGGTTTATGATATGGACACCTGACTACTTTGAACTAGGCTGAGATCATAAAATCAGTTCAGAAAAGCCATTAGTCAGGAAATACTGATGACATTTTTCAGTGATCTGGATCAGGGGTGATGACTTTCTTTAGCACTCAGCTCAAAAAAAACAAGATACTTAATGTGCTTCTGAAATGTACCTTTCGGCCTCTATTTTAAAATATAGCAGGTGTAAATAGTGATTTTAGAAAGCTGCTATTAACACATGCAGATCCACATCATACAGAGATTTCGAGAGGGCATCACAGGGTCTTTATTTGGCCATGATTTTGCTAGGACAAAAATCCAAGGGGCACAGCTATCAACATGGGCTTCTGTTAAGACCTATTATTTTACCTCAAATTTTGATATAGATGCCATTTTATGTAGAGACCTACTTACTAATAAATGGGGTTAACAGTAAAATAACATAGCCCATGTTAATAATTCTTTCTCCCCCCTCCCCTATTAATGTGTATCCTTCACTTTAAAGGGGGAACAGAAGTCTATGAGATAGAATAGGCACTAGGACAGCCATGGGCGACTCCGGTCCTCGAGGGCCAGAATCCAATCGGGTTTTCAGGTTTTCCCAAATGAATATGCATGAGATCTATTTGCATGCACTGCTTTCAATGCATAATCATTGGGGAAATCCTGAAAACCAATTGGATTCCGGCTCTCGAGGACCGGAGTTGCCTATGTCTGCACCAGGATGATGTGTGCTGAGCTGAGAATAGGCACTAGCTCAGAGTAACCCATAGATTTTAAAACAAGTGCTGCTTGTTCAGGGTTTGGTTACCAGATTTTACCAAAGGCCCGCCCAGTTCCACCCTGCCCTGCCCCATTTGCCCAAGTCACGCCCCGTTCCATTCCAGCCTCACTCTCCCCCCCCCCCCAAGCCTGCCCCCCTCAACCTGCTCTCACACTCGGAGCTGCATCAGGAGGGCATCTGGGCAAGTGTGATGTGATGATGTCACATGTGTGCATGCACGCACGTGACATCACCACGTGGCATCCACACATGTGCAGATGCCCTCCCCGACGCACTCCCCAAAATGGAAGCTTTTCAAAACCCGGACAAAGTGTTGGGTTTTGAAAAGTCACCCGGACATGTCTTCTAAAAAATCTGGACGTCTGATAACCCTAGTTCATGGTATTGCACGAGTAATTCAAAAAGTCATTCTCCTTAATCCTATGTTATTTCTACCTCCTAAATGAAACCAGTTTAAAATTGTGACCTTACTATTTAATTGATGGAACTTATATGTGTAAGTTTGTGACATGGGGCAGCTGCATGTAGACTTGGCTCTACTTCCACATGAAAGCTCTCAGGTTCCTGCCATTTCTTTTATTCACATGTACCGTATATGCGTTTCTAAAATGGCTATTCTCACTGTACATGCTGGCCAATACACATGCTACCCTCTATGTATTTTAGAAAATGCTCTGTCAAAGCAGATTCTTTTTATACTGTCAGAACTAAGCACATGCTGACCTGAATGTCTATACCGGGACTTTCTACACTACCTAAAGTATATTTTATTTCCAATAAGAGTTCATTTTATGAAGTCCTAATACAGAAAGAAAACATTAACAGAACTGATAACTGAACTATAACCTTGTAATGATCTTGAAAGAAATAAGAACCTAGTAAATGCAACTTTTAATTAAACAAAAGTTTTACAAACCAAGGCCCCCTTTTGTCAAGCAGCGTAAGGGTTTTGTTTGGGTTTTTTTTTAAATCAAGTTTCAAGTTTATTTGGTCTTGATATACGGCTTTTAAGTGCAAAGCAGTTTACAATTATACTGAAATTTTAAAAAAATATATTTTAAAAATATAAAAATGGGAGGAAACAGACTACAGGCTGCTGTGGTAAAAGCTCTAATGTTCATTGAGTTTTTATGAGCATCAGAGCTTTAACCACTGCAACTTGCAGCTTGATAAAAGAAGGTCCAAATTATTTACGTGTGGTTCCATGGACAATGAAGAGTCAAGAATGATGCCCAAAACTTCAGATGTCTTGTCAGTATATATTTTTTGTTTATTAGTATTTTTCAAATTACATAACTTCAGAAATAACCATCCACGATTCACAAATAAGTAAATTCATATTTTCAATCAAAATGTAATTAAAAAAATAAAAATGTCACACTTTCATCCATAATAATTAGAAAAATAGAGGATCCAAGATATAAGAAAATTTTAAAAAAAGGAAAATACTAACATAATATACCCTCAACTATCTTTCAGCCCACCCATACAGTGAACAATCCTCTAAAGTCTACTGTATACTTGAACTAATACCTCCTCATTAGCTTCTAAGACACTTTTTAACTGCTTTGAAACATAAAACAAATAAGATTTTGACTTATACAATACTACACAAATACAAGGAAATTTCAAAACAAAAGTTGCCCCAAGAGATTAAACTCTGGAGAGTATAATCAGAAAAACCTACTAAATGTTTATCTCTTCAGATCTTTTGCAAAACTTTAATAAAACCACTGGGGTCTTTTTACTAACGCGCGTTAGCCTTTTTAGTGCACGCTAAAAACGTGTCCATGGACACGTTAGCGTTTAGTGCGTGCTAAAATGGCTAACGCACTTTAGTAAAAGGACCCCACTATGTTTCATCGCTTTTTAGGCTTCAATGAATGTTAATGGATCTTTCTTTGTGATCTAATTATGTAAACCGAATTGCGATCCTATTTTTAGGAGATAATTTGGTATAAAAGACTAAGAATTAGTTTGGATTAGAAGTTACGTGCCATTTATAGAATCTGGCCCTTTCTGCATTGTGGTGTTAGTGCCGTAAAGTAGCACTGTAAATCACATATTATGTTTCTATTAAATGCAATGGAGACAAAAGTGGTTTAGCCAAGGACACCATGAGCATCAGTGAAAGAAATAGGATTTGAACCCTGGCTTCCCTGTTTCTCAATCTGTATTCAAATCACTAGTCTGTTTACTCCTCAATTATTTGGAAAGGCAAACAACTCTGCCTACAATGAAGAACACTCTTGTCTCCATTCTACTCAATTTGGATTCCACTCAAATCATAGCACAGAGGTCATTTTATTGACATTAACCATCAAAATCAAGCAATACTTGAGCATTGGCCACCAGACAATCCTCCTTCAATTTGACATATCTGCTGGGTCGACCACCAACTATTACTAGCCAAAGTCAATGACATAGGTATCATAGTGGTGGTCTAGTGTTCTTGAACCATCTTGAACTGGTTCAAAGACTTCTTACAAAACAGACAATATCTTGTCTATGAAGATAAAGCATTTTCAAAAAAAAACTGGCAAGTGTTCTGTGGCATACCACATGCATGGATCCCCATTATCACCAATCCTCTAGAACTTCTTCCTGAGCTTACACGGCCATATCAAATTCAACAACAATGAATGCTTATTCTCATACACAGATGGCATTCTTCTGCTCCTCCCAATTAATTGTGACTGTAATGATACAACACTGATAATTTCTAATTTCAAATAGAATAGATAAAATACAGAATTGGACCACATCCAACAAACTTAACCGAAGGCAGACAAAACCAGAGTTCTATGGTTTCATAAGTTTCAAGTAACTCTAACCTTAGGATCCACACTGGATATCAACAAGATATCCAAGGTCCTTAGAGTCATATTTGACTCCACCCTATCATACAAATCTTTTAACTATCCAATTTAAAGAAGAAAACGTTCTACAATATGAGAAGACTAAGATTTATAAGACCCTTTTTTCAAGAGTGCCAATTTGCCATACTAACGCAAATGCTTATACTGTTCCAGATGGATTACTGCAACTCCATCTGTGGGTCTAAATTCTTATCTCCTGACAAACTACAGATGATTCAAAACACAGCAATCAGACTAATATCCAAGCTAAAAAAATTGACTCCATCTCACCTTACTATAAGAACTTACACTGGCTACCTGTCAAAACTAATATCACCTTCAAACTATCATCATATATGCAAAAAAGTAATTAATCATACACTTATTCATCAATTTCTGGTCAACATCAACCAGAAAACAAGAATCATTTCAACTACTCCTTCCATCTCCCAACTACTACTTCCAGCTCTTCACTTACCTTGGCACCAAGACCTGGAACAACTTCCCAATTGACATCAGGATGGATACATTCTATAATAGATTCCTTAGAAAATTAAAAACTCTTTTCTTTGAAAGCATACACACCATAGATAACTAACTCAAAATACCTAATGTCACTAAATCCCATTCTCAACTCAAGTATTACACTTCCCCCTCCGTATTCGCAGGGGTTAGGGGCAGAGCCTGCCTGCGAATAATATTCGGGCTGGTTCTGCCCCTAACCTCCGCTTCCCCCGGCTATTTTAAGCCCTGAAAGCCCCCTCCCCCCTTAAGCCTTACCTGGTGGTCTAGCAGGTTTTCAGGCAGGAGCGATCTTCCCACACTCCTGCTCCATGCAGATTGCTCACAGGAAATGGCTGTCTTGAGCTCCCATAGTCTCTCGAGCCATTTCTTGTGAACAATCTGCATGTGGTAGGAGCGTGGGAAGATCGCTCCAAAAACCCACTAGACCACCAGTTAAGGCTTAAGTGGGGGCTTACAGGGCTTAAAATAGCCTGAAAAATTAAAATGAATTTGTGAATACAGAGGGGGAAGTGTATACCATTACAGTCATAGAACCTCTATTCTCCCATCCAAATTACTCCATTCATAACTCTGCCCACCTCGAACTGTTATAATGTAGTATATACATTCTGTAATTTCTTATATTGTAAGTCGCCTTGCACCTGTTTAGGCATAGCGTGATTCAGAAATACTAGATTAGATTAGATATCAATTTGATTGTGATATTAAGAGCACTAGCACTTGCATCGACTATTGGCATGTATTTCTGGACTACTGTGGTATCCAGGCACAAGCATATGCTCTTTTCATTACTGCCAGCATATCTCCTTCTCCTGCCCTTCATTTGCGGACAGTGCTCACCTGCTCTCCTTTCTACTTCTCATAGGCAACACTTATTTTAGCTAAGCATTCTTCATCAAATGCTTGGCCTTTCTCTCCAATGCTTTCCTACTCCTGCCACTAATGTTCCTCCTCCTTTGCACTCCCACTTCATGCAGATGGAGCTCCTTTCCTTACACCTACCCCATTCCAAGCAAAAGACAACACTCTCAGTCTTCTTACAAGCCCCCACTGAGCCAGCAGAAGAGTAATGGAACATCAGTTTTCAAGTGTTTACACTCATTGTTAATGAGACATGGTAGAACTGTGTACATAAAGTCAGCGACATTCTCAGCAACTGTCATTGGCTAAGTGAGGGAATGACAGATTAGAAGGCCAGGTTGGATGGAGAATCAACAACAAGAGAGGAAGAGATATGGGAAAGCAAAATATTGAATGGAGTAGAATAGGTAGATTGTTTACTCTTTTCAAAAATACTAGGATTTGGGGGCATGTAATGAAGCTACTAAAGGACTTGGGGGCATACAATGAAGCTACTAAAGGACTTGGGGGCATGCAATGAAGCTACTAAAAAGTAGATTTATATCAAACTGGAAAAAAATATTTTTTCACTCAATGGTGGTGAAAAACATTATTAAGATGGACTTGGGAAAATCAACTGCTTATTCTTAGGATATGCAGCATAAAATTTGTTTTACTCTTTGGAATCCTTCCAGATACTTGGGATTGGGATTTGGGTATGGATACCAAGTTGATGGCAACTCTTATATTCTTAGGGAGAGAAACATATAAGGAAGAAGACAGGAGGAGATAAGAATATGAAAAGAGAAAGGGGGAGAAGAAGGAAAAGGAGGAAAGAGAATAAGTAAAAATTAAAGAGAGAAACAGAGAAGCACTAAGGAAAGAAAGGAGTAAAATAAAGAAAAAGAGAGATGGCAAAAATAAGAAGGGGTGAATTAAGGAAAAAGAAAGCGGAAGAGAGGTTAAAGCAGAGATTGGAGAGAAGAATGAGGTAAGAGAAACTGGGAGAAAGGATGAAGAATAAAGAGAGGGATTATAATGAAACAAGAAATAGAAAGTGGCAATGGAGGAGGACATTATGATGGGAGAAGGAGGTAAAAGTATAAGAAAATAGGGAAAACAATTAGAGTAGCTTAAAATGTCAACAGTTGAAAACTGATTTGGGATCCATTGATAAGTTATTGTAAGGATTGATTTTATTTCTGGTCATTTCATTATACACATCCAAGGGGTAGGGGGGATTTACAGGACAATTCTAACCTGATTATGTATAATGGATTATTAATTTGGGCGTGGGGGGTTAAGGTGATAGTTAGGTATATATATTAGTTAAAAGTGTTTTTACTGTAACATTATTTGTGTAAATAACTCTTATGCACTATGATTGTTTGAAACTTAATAAAGATTTTTTTTAAAAAAATGCCAGCTAGAATCTTAAAAAAAAGTTATGGAGAGTGAGTGAGAGAAGAAATATATTTTCAAGCTGGTTACCCTACACTCCGGCTTTTACGGAGAAGCTAAGTACTTTTTCATTCTTTTTGATTTGCTCGTGTTCGAGCCAGCCCGGTTGATTTTGGATGCCACTTGACCCCAGGATGGGGGACAGAGACAGTTGAACCAATTCACTGTATATTTAGTGATTATTTATTCATTATTATTTCATTTTTCACTTTTCACTTTTAACACATTTGTGCCCTAGTTTAATTTATATGGGAAAGCCATATAAATTACGATTGTGACAGCTGGTGCTTTAGGGACTTTTTCCCATTGCAAGCTGTGAGACTGAGGGTTTCCCATTTACACTAATAATTCGTAGTAGGCTGTTTTGGTTCAGCTGCCTCTGCCCTTCACCCTGCTTTTGGGTCAGGGGAGACTTGTTGTTTTTGCTTACTTGTAGTCCTCCCCATTTTGGGTTTTTGTATTGTTCATATAAATCATGTCATGACATATGGCAGAGATGTAGCTCAAGACTTCCTAGTTGCCTTGAAACTGACTCATTTTCATCATGGCCAGTATTAGAAGACACTCACCGTGAATAAGCGGAAAACAGGATGACATGCTGTACTAAGTGTCTCAGGGTTAAAAATAAGGTTCAGCATCAGTGCTCTGACTCCACAGAACCTTATCCCATTAAAGGAAGGCTTTCATTTGATTATACTGATCCACTGGCCCCTTTTTTTTTCTATCACTTAACCTCAAAACCATTATGCTTTATTGAGAATAATTGGCAATGACAGTTCTAGGTTTAATATTTAATATAGTGGTTAAATGGAGCTGAAATATTTATAGGCTAGGCTTCTCTGGATAAACAATAGGAAATGTGGACTTCAAAACATATTTGGAGAAAACCTTATTACTTACTCATTAAATGTAAGTGTAATTACTTTGGATATTGCATTACTGTGTTATTGGTCTTACTAATGATTTTAACATAATATAAATAAAATGTGTTACTGATTTATCCAGCATAAAAACATTATTGGTGATTTTATACAACATATTTGCATTCATCATAATTCTTTACATAAGGTCATATGTATATGAATTGGCAGATATGAGAAAGAATTACAACTCTCTATATAATTCTGACTTAATTATTGAGGAAATTATGCTTAATATTTATAGCTCCACCTACATAAGTGAAGTATTACCCAAAGTAAATTGGAATCCATCTTACTGACATAGAATAAGTATAAATGTAGCATAATTTGAAATATGAAGTATTTTAAAAATAGTCACAACTATAAGTGAAAAGTACAATCTTGAGATCATCAAAATCTTCAATTCAAACTGTACCTTCTTTAGGATCATCTTTAGGACCTCAGCAGTAACGCAAGATTTTTGCACCCACTCTTACATTATTTTTATGCTTTTACTCTAGGCTTTAATAAAGAGTATAAAAATAGAAATACTTATCATAAGCTTGATTGAGCTGTTTATGGATAGGGGAATATTTAGCCAACATGCTTTGCCCATTGGCTATGTCAAGGTTCTTCCTTGGACCAAGATGATAGTGGTGTTATAATACACCTATTTATCTATCTTCCTAAATGTTAGCTGACTTTTTCTCACCAATCAAAAATCTCCTGGATTAACCAATGAGCTCCATTTGAGCTCCATATTGTGACCAAATGGAGATTAATTGTATTCAATGAAAGATAGGTTAAATGAGAAAGAAGAACAATGAGTTTATTTATAAAACTACCACAGACAACACTTTTATACATAATCGAAACAGAAATACAACTAAAAATCTGCCTAAATCTGCACCTGGACAACTTCAAAGGCAGGTCGTCCAAGTGCCGATAATCAAAACAGGTTTTTAGACATATCCAGAGGCCTCTGAATCCCGCTGTGCGCTCAGAGCTCAAAGGGGCATTTTTGGAGGAGTGGTTAGGGCGGGAGGTGGGCAGGATGTGGGCCTACCTAGACTTAGTCGTCCTGTAGGGATAATCGAAAGTTTAATGAGACTGCCTAGAAAGAATTTATATGTTGTGACTTATGCAATCTAAAAATGGGTTTAAGTGCCCAGTAGGTATCCAAAATGACCAGATAACCACTGCAGGGACTAAGTACAGACTCCCACACACTCCACCCCCCATGTTCACTGACACCCTCACCATAAAAATCAGAATAAAAATGTACATACCTGCTTCTCAAACATCCGCACCTGGCATAGGAAAGCCTAGCAGAGCTGCACAGAGGTGGCTTAAGTATTCATGGTAGAAAATGGTAGAAAATATGAGCCCACCAACCCCCCCCCCCACACACACACACACACAAAGCTTACTGTACTGTGATATAGGTAGCAACTGCAGCCATAAGAGCTATTGGGGTTAAAGGTCATGCACTCCTTTGAAGATATCCTCTGCTCTCTAGTAAGGACCATCAGCCCCAACAAACAGCACCAGACCTACTTCGGCAATCCTTGATAACAAACAATGGAGAACAGAAGCAATCTTCAATTGCTCCTGCTCCCTAGACTGCCAGATTTTCAGCTTGAGCCCTACAGGTAGTTCTGTGAGCACCACTAGGGATTGGCTGGCATCAGTGATGTAGTAAGCATAGGAGGTGCACAAGGAGGTGGAGTCTCCCCCGCACCACCACACGCCCTCCTCTCCATACCCTCCATTACTTCCATGCTCCCCGCTCCTTCCCACCCACCCCCACTTCACACTTGCACTCTCCCCCCCACCCGTACCACTAAATCTCCAACAGCTCAAGTGGCTTTTCTCCAGAATGTTCCTCGCGCCAGCATTGAATTTCCCTCTGATGTCACTTCCTGGCCCCGTAACCTGGAAAGAATTCAGAGGGGAAACAGGCTGGCATTAGCAACAGGCAGGAGAAGTAGCTCACATTAGCGAAGATCTACAGAGGAGGGATGGCGTAATCATGTAGTGATGGGGCAGGGCAGAGAGGTGCCAGCACCCCCACTGATTTAGCACCTGGGGTGGTATGCCCCCCTGCCCCCCCCTCCTTATTGGCATCATTTTCAACCTGGCAGTTTAGGGAACAGGAGTGACTGGAGTTTGCTCCTACCCCATACTGCTAGACAGCAGGGAGAGGTAGGTCTGGGCAGGTGCCTGGTGGAGTAGCTGGGCCTTGCTGTGGGGCTATTGGGATCTCTGGGGGTGGGGGGCCTCCTGCTTTCAACCAGCAGTTAGGATCTGCGTGCTGATAGCCTGGATTTGGCGCTAAGGCCCCGAAGCAGTGGTGACCGAAACGATCGTCGGCCTGGCCTGTTTGTGTTCAGTGGTTTTTACCATTAATCATTCTCGGCTATTTTTTGCTCTCACCTGCTAACTTTAAACTTGTGCGAAATTTTTTTGCCTATGATGCTTTGGTGGAAGAGTGTGGGTTCACCTCTCCGTTTGTCTGAGGCTTTTCTTTTGCTTAAGTAACAAGCTAGCTTTCTTGGCTTGTGTGGTGCTTTTTGTTTTGGAGTGATATTTTTGAATCTTTGTGATGTTATAATGTTACGTACTGTATATAGCACTGAAGTATAAATTATTGCAACTGTGGTCAGAAATACTCCAAGAGTTCTTGGAACAGCTTGTTTCCAAAGTCAGTCTTTTCAATTGACTTGGCAACCCAAATAAGATCTGATGCTCAAGCACAAACTTCAGGAAATGCTCATAGTTTTTATTTATACAAGAACACCTAATATACACCCTCTGCTATCAAACAAACACGGAAACCAACTCCCTAAAATAGATGCTGAAAAGTACAGGTCTGAAAAAGCCGAGACAAGGTGGAACAGGATGAGCTTTTATAAAAGGGAAACCTCCAGACTGCCAAATTGGGTGGCAGTACATTTTTAACCTTGTGACTAAACATTAGAAAAATAAACAAATTGTTACCTTGCACATGAGTTGGGTGGATACAGAGCTCAAAATGTACTCATCGTTGTAATTTTATAGGTTTATCTAGCAAGACTGCTGAGGTGAAACACCTCTTAAAAGTAACTTTTTTAAACGGATGGAAAGGCGAGATTACACCATACGACCGAACCTGTTATTTGCCTGGACAGATGCTGCTATAAAATCTTTTTAAAACCTATTTGTAAGTCAATACAGATTATTGACTACATCAAATTATAGTCCAGTGGGACACCAATTATCTGGACTATCCTCGGCAGCGGGTAGTCCGGATAAAGGGAAATTCGGATGATTAGACATATGTTTTTGAACAGAGCACATAGTCTGAGTGTTACATGTTGAACATTATTTTTTTTATTTTCAACAAGAAAGGGGGGAAAATACCAAACTACAGTGCAGTACTGTATTTGTAATACATACTGCTTGCACTGGATCGGTAGCATGGAATATTGCTACTCCTTGGGTTTTGGCCACCGTGAGAACGGGCTACTGGGCTTGATGGAACATTGGTCTGACCCAGTAAGGCTGTTCTTATGCTTTTACATGTGTCAAGTATAGAACAGTCAAGCCATTGTAACATCACTGATGAGGTTGGTTTTGAGGCACTATGGAATGAGGCATTATGATGTCACAATCTCAGCTCTGGAATGTTGCTCTCATTGGGGTTCCGGAATCTTGCTATTCTTTGAGATGCTGGAATGTTGCTACTTCTTGGGTTTTGGCCAGGTACTAGTGACCTGGATTGGCCACCGTGAGAACGGGCTACTGGGCTTGATGAATCATTGGTCTGACCCAGTAAGGCTATTCTTATGTTCTTATGTTACTGTATTTCTATGTAAAAAAGGAAGTAATTCTTAATTACTTTTGCTGATTTTCATTTCTGTGCTGCAAGATCACTTAGGCTTTTCAAAGGAGCTGGGTCACACTGCCCTCTTCCTGCTTTTCTAGCCAAATCATTGCTGTATTTAAACATTCAAAGGCTTCTGCAGGTGTTGGTCCTATATCAGCAGTAATCTGCTGGTTATCATCCATTTCTGATTCCTCCTGTTCCTTGTCTTGTACTGTTATGATCTTTTTTTTTTTTTTGTAATTCTTTATTAATTTTCAAATCAAATACAAAGTGCAAAGAATATACAGTCAATTAATGCATTAAACAGTACTTACATTCAAATAAATAATGATACACTGTATATTTCCCTCCTCCCTCCCCCCTCCCTCGATGTGTGTAAATGTCAATTAGGAATTAAAGGCCTGTTTGATTACTCAGTTTTAACAAATTCTGCTGATGGACCCCATGTTTCCTTAAATTTTTTATTATGTCCCATTTGTTCACAATTCATTCTTTCAAATCTATAATATTGACATAAAGTTTCCCACCAAAAGTTAAAGTTCAGTCTGTCCCAGTTCTTCCAATTTCTTGTTACTAACTGCATAGCTACCCCCGTCATAATAACAAGCAGTCTGTTTTTATTTGAATCAGTTGGACTCTTAGTTTGTAATAAAGTCCCAAATAAAACAATGTCATACAACAGTGGAATAAAAGCCTCCAATATCCTATTAATTTTACCCCAAATAGATTTCCAAAAGTTGAGTATCAAGTGACAATAAAACAACAAGTGATCCAGTGCCCCTACTTCAAGATGACAGTGCCAGCATCTATTAGACTTTGAACTATCCAACTTTTGTAAATGAACAGGGGTCCCAAAAAATTCTATATAACAGGAAAAAAACAAGTTTGTCTCATAGACACTGAAGCTGTACATCTCATTCTCCAAGTCCAAATCCGTGGCCATTGAGTAGCAAAAATCTGCTGCTATGTCTCAAAGCTTCAAATATCTTTTAAACTTGCTTTAGGTTTCTTATTCAAATATTCCAATATTAATTTATACCACTTGGCGGCCTGATGCCCTTGTAAATCTATCTGGAAACATAGGCCCGGCAAGCTATACTGATTTTTAAAGTTACGCAACCATTTATAACTTCGAGATTTTGATATGCCTAAAGATTGTTGCAATTGTAATAAATTTACCATTTTCCCATTCCGTATTACATCATCTAAAGCAGTGGTTCCCAAACCTGTCCTGGGGGACCCCCATCCAGTCAGGTTTTCAAGATATCCCTAATGAATATGCATGAGAGAGATTTGCATATAATGGAATGACAGGTATGCAAATCTCTCTCATGCATATTCATTAGGGATATCTTGAAAACCTGACTGGCTGGGGGTCCCCCAGGACAGGTTTGGGAACCATTGATCTAAAGTATGTATGCCTGCAACCAATGTTTCCAGAGGATTATAGACTTGCCGATTTTTATCTTGGAGTTTAACCATAGGGATTGATATGTGGATTGTTATACTGAAACCGAAGTTAAGGCATCAATAAATTTTAATGTCTTCCAGGTAGTTTGAAGAATAATATTGTTCTTGTATATTCGAGGAAGCTTGATACTCAAAATATGGTTAAGACGTAATGGAGCGAAAAGATGACTTTCCAGTATCAACCAGTCTGGCAGATTCTCCATGAGTTCAGGAAGGATTCAATACATAGCCTGACGCAATATAAAGGCTTGATGATAGCTGTAAAAATTTGGAAAATTTACCCCTCCCACCGATTGAGATTTTTGCAAAGATACTAAGGGCTCCTTTTACTAAGCTGCAATAGCGTTTTAGCGCGCGCAGAATTTTAGTGTGCGCTAAACCCACGCTATGCGGCTAGAACTAACGCCAGCTCAATGCTGACATTAACGTCTAGCGCGTGCATCAATTCTGCGCATGCTAAAACCGCTATCGCAGCTTAGTAAAAGGAGCCTTAAGGCTATTCTAGCAGTTTTACCCAGCCATAGAAATTTTGTAAGAATCCCATTTTATTTTTTATATAAGGAACTTATGAAATAAACTGGTAACATACTCATTTGGTAACAAACCACAGGCAAAATCATATAAGAACATAAGAATTGCCATCTCCGGATCAGAACCTGGGTCCATCAAGTCCGGTGATCCGCACACATGGAGGCCCCGCCAGGTGTACCCTGGCATAGTTTTAGTCCCCATATCACTGTATGCTTCTCAAGGGAGATGTGCATCTAATTTACCTTTACCCGTATCACTCTATGCCACTCTTAAGGAGATGTGCATCTAGTTTACCCTTAAATCCTAGAATGGTGGATTCTGCAATTACTTCCTCTGGGAGAGCATTCCAGGTGTCCACCACTCGCTGCGTGAAACAGAACTTCCTGATATTCGTCTTGGACTTGTCCCCCCTCAGTTTCAGTCTATGTCCTCTTGTCCGTGTCACATTGGACATTGTAAATAACTGCTTTCCCTGCTCCATTTTGTTGAATCCTTTCAGATCCCCTCGCAGTCTCCTCTTCTCAAGGGAGAACAACCCCAGTCTCCTGTCGTTCCTCATAGTCCAGGTTCTCCATACCTTTCACTAGCTTTGTTGCTCGTCTCTGCACCCTCTCTAGCAGTTTTATATCCTTCTTTAGGTATGGAGATCAATGCTGGACGCAGTATTCCAGGTATGGTCTGACCATGGCTCTGTAGAGCGGTATTATAACTTTCTCTGATCTACTCGTAGTTCCCTTCTTTATCATGCCTAGCATTCTAATTGCTTTCTTCGCCACCGCCGCACATTGCGCCGACGGTTTCAGGGTCCTATCTATCAGTACACCCAGGTCCTTTTCTTGTTCGGTCTTTCCCAGAGTTACACCTGACATACTATACTTGTGATCTGTAGACCATCCTTTGTAATGTTTTGATGGTTTGGACTCTCCCCCACCAAGAAAGATGTAAAGGGTTCCAATGTTCACACATTCTTTAACTTTCAACAATAAGGATTTTTCATTTACTGTCATTGTATCTTCCAATGTTTTTTGAATCATTATACTCAAATATTTTATTCCCTCTTCTTTCCAAAGGAAGGGGAATGGATCAAATAATGCTTTTACACAATGTACATTCAATAGAAGAACCTCAGATTTACTCCAATTTATCTTATAACCTGAAAATTTTCCAAATCAATCGATTCCCTGGATCATTAGCGTCACTGCATATCCATTTGCTGACATTCTCTACATCACAATCAGAGCAGCCAAGAGCCTGTAGAACATCTTTTGTAATGTTTTTAAGGCCATCATCTTCTTCTCCTTCTCCATGTCTTTCTGATTTGTTTAGAATAATGTTCCACACATTTTTTAGGGTTTGATTTTTAACTAATTTCCAACAATATTTTATATTCAATTCTTTTATGAATTGGATCATGCCACATTCATCATTAATATCAGCCAATAGAAGTTTCTGTAACAATTGTTTCCTTGATCCATTGGCTCCATTACAGATGTCACATTTGGAGGAAGAAAAAGCACTTTGAATCCACCTTCCTCTCGCTTTAATCTTTCAGCTGTAGGATGTGATGGTGTATTGTCCAACAACAAAATGTCATTTCCTTCTTTTCCTGTATGAAGCTGAAATCTTTTCACTTCTGGTGTGAAGCAGCTGTCAAGGAAAAATTCACAATTCATCATGGCTTTCTTTTGGCTTCTGTGTAACAGTGGTAGCTTATGTACAGTACATTTTTGAAAGCAGAAGAGTTTTTAGATTTAGCAATTAGTAATAACTTCAATTTATAACTCCCGGTTGCATTTCCTCCCATCAACAGTGTAACATGTTCTTTGGATGACTTGAACCCAGGAGCTGATTGCTCCTTATAACTAACCAGAGATTTATTGGTAAGTGATTTCCAATTCAGACCTGTTTCATCTGCATTATAGACAGAATAAGGATCATAGTTGTTGATAATGTCATTAAATTGGACAAGAAAATCATGTGCCATTGGTAAATCTGTGGAAAGTTTTTCACCGTGAATTTCAATCTTATGGTGATTTTATGGCAGTGTTTAAAATTTTGAAGACCTTCAGTGAATTTAAAATCTCTATGAAGTTGCTGTTTGAAAAGCATTGCCTTTTCAGCTAATATTGATCCAGAAATTGGATGGCCCAATGATCTCTTTTGCAAAAAAACAGAGATATAGAGCTTTATCTGCCTGTTTATTAGTTGACTTTTTCATGTTTTTTTCTGGAAAAACTCCCTTCCTCTTTTTCAAGAATTGAAATGTAGTTGACAATAGCACCACATTATCCTTTTATGTTGGATATTGTCGATGTTCCTAAACCATATTCTTTCTGCTAATTTTTTCCTAACACTCCCTTTTATTAACTTCTCCACAATGTCCATTTTTGTCTTTTAATGGCAAAACAACCCTCTTTCGCTTGGTTGGCATTTTAATTTTCTTGTTTTTAGAAAGAAACACAGCACTGTCCTGTAGAAACCTTTCATCATGGGATGAAAAGGAAAAAGCAGGGCTTTCCTCTGTCATTTCCTGCTCTCACTGACATCATTTCCTATGGGAGCCTGCAGAGGCCAGCACTGGCTGTGAGGATGAATAGCTGTAGATGCCAGGAGCTTCTGAGGTACATTGGCGAGGACTCCAGGCAGACAGGAGGGAGACAGGGGAGTGAGTCGTTGTTGCTTGGTGGACCTGTGTCAACCCAAGCCCACCTGTAACTACACCATTGCAGTACAGGTACTTTATCGTATAATACATAGTACAGCTTTTTGTTTAATCTTCTGCATAATCTTTGTATTGTACTGTATTTTTCTTTAATAACCTGTCTCTAGTATGAACTGTACAGTACAATGTATGCTACTGTACTTTCAAAATTTAAACACAAATGCCAGCACTGGTCTGGATAATTGGAGTTCAGATAATTGGTGTTCCACTGTATCTATATTTTTCCTGATCTTGCCATCCTTTTTCCTAGAACCCATTATCTAAATAAATGTACCTCAAGCACCCTTTCCTACCTTCTGGAAACAATAATTGGTCCTAAATTCTCTTCCCTCCTTCTCTGTATCCCATGAAACTGTATAGGGACCCTCCCCTTCCCCCCCTCAGATATCCCCCTCATCTACCCATGCCCCACCAATATTAACACTTATGTGTCGATATTCAAAGCAATTTAACTGGCCAGAAACTTTTCCTAGCTGGTTAAATTGCCTGTTCTGGGCGAACTGCTGGTTTTCAGGAGTTAGTTCTGCTGAAAATAATTGGTTAGCACCGAACTGAAAACCAGCAATTT
This sequence comes from Geotrypetes seraphini, assembly GCF_902459505.1. Taxonomy (NCBI): domain Eukaryota; kingdom Metazoa; phylum Chordata; class Amphibia; order Gymnophiona; family Dermophiidae; genus Geotrypetes; species Geotrypetes seraphini. The sequence continues at coordinate 61,554,551 of NC_047087.1, forward strand.
TTTTTTTTATTTTTTTTTTTGGGGGGTGCTGATTCTTCTTGACAATGTGCCAATGCACATGTCACGACAATCACTGGGTCAGTCCATCTAGCCCAGTAGCCCATCCAAGTCACTAGTACCTGGCAAATACCCAAATAGTAGTAACATTCTATGCTACCGATGCAGGGCAAGCAATGGCTTCCCCCATGTCTGTCTCAATAACAGATAATAGACATTTCCTCCAGGAAATTGGATTTCAGTAGCTGAATCATCCAACTTATAGTCCTGACCTCAGATTATTTACTGTTCCAAGTTTTGAAGAAATCTTTCCATGGACAGCAGTTTTCAAGTGATGAAGATGTCAAGGAAGCTCTGACGTCCTGGTTTGAAGGTCAAACAGAATTCTTTTCAACATAGAAACATGATGGCAGATAAAGGCCAAATGGCCCATCTAGTCTGCCCATCCACAGTAACCATTATCTCTTTCTCTCTTTTGAATTCAGACACAACCATTGCAGGAAAAGTGGATGAAGTATATGGAGCTCAGGGGACACTAAAACAAAATTTTTTTGAAAACTTTCTTTCCTACTGAGGTGAATAAGGGCTCCTTTTACTAAGCTGCGATAGCGTTTTTAGCATGAGCAGAATTATAGCGTGTGCTAAAGCCACGCTGCGCGGCTAGAACTAATGCCAGCTCAATACTGGCGCTAGCGTCTAACTTGCGCTAAAACCGCTATCACAGCTTAGTAAAAGGAGCCCTAAATTATTGAATGCCCCTCGTAGCTGTCGTGCATGTGTTTTGTGAGTATATGTCTCCTGCCTATGTGCAGGACACACACACAACAGCTATACTAATTTTTAGCTTTTTTTGAAAACAAAACACTACTTCTCCCCTGCCCGCGATCAGCTGAACAGGCAGGGTAGAAGACTTTTCTTACCTGCCTGCTCAGCTGATCATGGCTCCTTTTCTGCTCAGCTGATCGTGGACAAGGGGTTATTTTTTATTTATTTTTTTTGCAGTGGGCTTGACAGGAGAGGGATGAGTTGTGCCTATTGATTTGCTCTTCTGAGCAGGCACCAAGCACAGTTCCTTCCCCTTTTACCAGGACTGCTCAGCAAGAACAGCATGCATATAATTTGAATGCTATTGTGCTGAGCATCATCTGGTAAATTAAAATCACTCCCAACACGGTATTTATTACCTTGTTGTCAGAGCTTTATGTACCCTGAACCCAGAACACTGAATTCAAGCTCAAGTTTTTTTTTGTTTTTTTTTTAAATTTGTTTAATCTTCAAAGTTTTTGATGGTAGGTCTCCTCAAAAGACTGACAAGCAATAAACAGACCAAATATTATAAAAATAAATGCAATTTATTGTAAAGCATGTGGCAATAGCTTAGGTGCAGTTTATAAAAAGCACTTACGCCTGGGAATTGTGACTTAATTTAGGCATGGCTCATTTGCATCAAGGAAAACGTGGTGCGAATGCCTGTTGCTTAAATTTAACTTACAACAGTTGAATGTAGCAGCTTGAATCTCCAAATTGATAGCCTGGAGTGCTGGTGTTAAGGCCCTGAAGCAGTGGTTACCGGTCATGAAACGATCGTCGGTTTTTGTGTTCAGTGGTTTTTTTTTACCACAAACCATGCTTTGGCTATTTTTAAGCTCCCACCTTGCTAACTTTAACTTCAGCGAAAGTTTTTTTTGCCTATGATGCTGTGGCGGAAGAGTGTGAGTACAGCCCTCCGTTTGTCTGAGGCTTTTCTTTCGCTTAAGTACTAAGCTAGTTTCATTGGCTTATGCGGTGCTTTTTGTATTGGAGTGACATAGGGTGTTTTTTGTGTTTAAATTTAACTTACTACAGAAATCCCACATATAATAATCTAAGGGCTCCTTTTAGAAAGCCGCGTTAGCGGTTTAACACACGTAATAGCGCACGCTAATTTGCCGGCCGCGCCCAGCCACTACCGCCTCCTCTTGAGGTAGTTTTTCGGCTAGCGCGGGGTTTAGCGCACGCTAAAATGGTGCATACAATAAAGCGGCTTCGTAAAAGGAGCCCTAAATTTTCTTCCAGACCCATTAGAAGTGGCCATTGTCAACAAAAGAATTCATGCTGACAAAACATGGCCAACTATCACCTTGTCATTGGTCCACATACTGTTCTTAATATAATTCATCAAAATTACTGTAGAGAACTTTAAAAAAAACCAACTTTCAAATTTTCAAAAACACACTTCCATTATAAAGGATAAAACAAACTTATCTTATCAGATGTGCAGGAGAGCCCTTGCTGACACAGCTACGTTTTGATCACTGCATCAGGGCAACAGACTCCTTCAGCATATATTCATTCTCCTCAGTAGAGCACACATGAAATAGTCAGCATTTTATGTCACAAGTACAGTATCTGGCAAGATCCCAAGGAGTAAAACAGATTTTATGCTTTGTATGAATGAGCAGTGGATTTCTTCAAGTCTATCTTAATAATGGCTTATAGACTTCTCTTGTAGGAAATTAGCCAAACCTTTTTTTAAACCTGCTATGCTAACTGCTTTCACCACATTTTCCGTCAACAAATTCCAGAGTTTATGAACATGCTGGAAATAGGTTTAGAGAACATAAGAGTCCCACATAAGGGCTTGCAAAGCCCATTAGCACAGCTTAATAAAAGGGCTCATAAAGCAGGAATATCATCTATATATTAGATAAAATATATAAATATCCAAAGATTTTCCAGTTGTACAATGAAATGCTAATTGGTGTCTCTCTAGTATATGGCAAAGCAAATTATGGTGATGATTAAAGAACACAACACTTTGTTTCAGGTCACCGGGCTATTTAGTGTCTTCCCATGCTACAATCAGCTAAGATCAGAAAATTAACTGAAAAATTATCAGGTTCAATTTTCCTGTTACACTATGTAGGACCCACTGGCATGAATAATAATATAGTTTGAAGAAACATAAATAAATGTTTAAAATTTATTATAAACACTTGCTGGAGGCAAGCATGCATGGAAGACACCTGCAAGCATTTTAATTGTGAGTCCCACTGTTTTGTTTTAGATATTATGCTGATTACTGAAAACAAAAATGCTCCAATACATAATTTTCTAGACAGCAACATTTTCTTTGAGGGTAATAGGGTAATTTTTTCTGCTATCATATTTGCTTTTGATGTAAAGCTTTTGTGAGTAAACTTGCAAATTGAAACACAGAGCTACAGCCTCAGCACCCTGGGGTTGTGGGTTCAAACCACGCACTGTTCCCTGTGACCCTGGGCAATTCACTTAATCCTCCACTGCCTCAGGTACATTAGATAGATTGTGAGCCCACCATGACAAGTAGGGAAAATGCTTGAAGGATTTGAAAGTAAACGGCTGATTTTTCAGAGGTTTTTATTTTTTTAATGTTTTCAATATCAATAGGTTAATCATTTGTAGTTCAAGTTAGTCCTTCAATCAAAGTGAGTTAATTATATAATCATATTGGAAATCAAATTATACCGTTAAGTACATTTCACAAATGGAGGTAGTGCTTGTTGTCATAAGCATCAGTGCATATGCACATAGGTAGCCACATAGGGGAGGGGGCAGGAAATCTGACTGGCAAGTGCAGAATGATGCAATGATGGCAGGATTCCCCACCACCACTGAAAGAAGCAAGGCTCATGTGGGGAAGCAGATACCATAAGAACATAAGAAGTGCCTCTGCTGGGTGAGACCAGAGGTCCATCGTGCCCAGCAGTCCGCTCACACGGCAGCCCAACAGGTCCAGGACCTGTGTAGTAGTCCTCTATCTATACCCTTCTATCCTCTTTTCCTTCAGAAAATTGTCCAATCCCTTCTTGAACCCTAATACCGTACTCTGTCCTATCACGCCCTCTTGAAGCGTATTCCAGGTGTCCACAACCCGTTGGGTGAAGAAAAACTTCCTAGTTTTGAATTGGTTTTGAATCTGTCCCCTTTCAACTTTTCCGAATGCCCTCTCGTTCTTGTAGTTTTCGAGAGTTTGAAGAATCTGTTCCTCTCCACTTTTTCTATGCCCTTCATGATCTTATAGGTCTCAATCATGTCCCCTCTAAGTCTTCTCTTCTCCAGGGAAAAGAGCCCCAGTTTTCCAGCCTCTCAGTGTCGCTCTCCTCTGAACCCTCTCGAGTATCGCCATATCCTTCTTAAGGTACGGTGACCAATATTGGACACAGTACTCCAGATGCGGATGCACCATCACCCGATAAAACGGTAGGATAACTTATTTTGTTCTGGTTGTAATACCCTTCTTGATTATACCTAGCATTCTATTTGCTCTCTTGGCAGCCGCTGCGCACTGTGCCGACAGCTTCATTGTCTTGTCCACTATTACCCCCAAGTCCCTTTCTTGGGTACTGTCACTCAATAGTATCTCTCCCATCGTATAGCTGTACCTCGGGATTTTGCTTCCTACATGCAAAACTTTACATTTCTCTACATTGAATTTCATCTGCCATCTCGTCGCCCACTCCCCTAGCTTGTTCAGGTCCCTTTGTAATTCTTTGCAGTCCTCTTTAGTCCGAGCACCACTAAATAGTTTGGTGTCGTTTGCAAATTTTATTATTTCACACCTCGTCCCTGTTTCTATATCATTTATAAATATATTGAATAGCAGCGGTCCGAGCACCGACCCCTGTGGAACACCACTCATGACCCTCCTCCAGTCCGAGTAGTGGCCCTTCACTCCTACCCTCTGCTTTCTACCTGTAGAAGATAAAGAAAAGCAAATTGATGGGGAACTCATGGTCCACCATCCCCAAAGAAGTAGGATCAGGTCATGGCTATGAAAAGCAAATTCAAATGGTCAAGTAGTGATGGAGGCAGGGATACGGGGGTAGGTGACAAGGAGGGGTAGGAAAGGTGAGGACAAGGAGTGGAAAAGCTGAAAGAAATTAAAGTCAAATGCTAAGTCACATGCATGAAACTTGAGTCATACATGATTGGCTGGAGTCTCATGCAGAGTCCTATACTCACACATCAGTGAGCAGATGAGCAGTGATGATGCTGTGGGTTCAAATCCCATGCTACTTCTTGTGACCATGGGCAAGTCACTCAATCCTCCATTTCCCCAGGTATGTTACATAAATTGTAAGCCCACCGGGACAGATAGGGAAAAATGTTTGAGTACCTGATTGTAAACCACTTAGAAAATTTGATAGGCAGTATATAAATACCTAAAATAAAAATAATAATAATAAATAAAATAATAATGTGTAGAATGACCCAAAAAACCCCAGTAACTCTAAAGTTCTCTACCCTAGTTTTCAGGTGGACTTTCTGGGGCACCAGGCCGCTCAGTGGTATAAATTAATATCTGGATTTTTGAATAAGAAACCAAAAACTGGTCTTCGTAACATTTGGAGCATTGAGATTAAGCATCAGATTACTGCGTCTCAATGGCCACAAATTTGGACTTGGAGGGTGAGATGTATGGTGTCAACATCGATGAGGCAAACTTGGTTTTTCTTATTACACAGAGCTTTCTGGACCCCTATTCGTTTACATAAATTAGATAGTTCCAAGTCTAATAGATGCTGGCATTGTCATCTTGAAGCTGGGACTTTAGATCATTTACTTTACTATTGTCCCTTGATACTGTTTTGGAGGTCTATTTGGGACCAAGTAAATAATTTATTAGAGAATCCAGTGGCTTTATCTTATGATACCATTTTATTTGGTACTCTTATGAGAGCCAAAAGTCAACTATTAATGAATAATAACAAGCTTCTATTAGTGATGACAGGGGTTGCCATGCAGCTTATTTTAAGAAATTGGAAAAACTGGGATAGGTTGAACTACACATTCTGGTGGGAATCCCTGTGTTATACATATAAAATGGAGAGTTGCATGGCCATACAACAGGGATGATTTAAGAATTTTATTGATGTTTGGGAGCCATTGGCTAAATACTATAAAGAAGAATAATTAATTTAAATTTTATAGTCATGTAAACATACACATCCTGGGGGAGGGGGAGGAGCAAGGGAAGGGAATATAATTGGAATTGATTCAAGGATTTTATGAATAATTTCATGAAGGTTCTATTATATTTGTTTATTAGCTGGGAGGGTGGGGGAAATTTCATTATGCAGTAGTATTTGTAAATTTTGTTGTGATTATTATGTAATGTGCAAATATGTGAATCATTTATTGCGCATTTGTAGTTTGAAAAATCAATAAAGAATTAAAAAAAAATAAATAAAGTTCTCTACCCTAACTTCTTATATGGTACTTTGGGTATGCACAGTGCATCCCAGGATGCACCAGGCAGGGGCAGGGAGCCACCATTCTGAAGAGGGCAACCCAGAGGCAGGAGGGAGTACACATTCTTCCTGCCTCCTGGGTTCCACCTAGCCTGGAATGGCTGGGGGTTGAGTCAAGCTAAGCCCAGTTTGGTCAGCTCAGGTTGGGTCGGGGAATGGAATTCCATGAGACCATCAGGGCCAGTGTTTTCCACTAGACCACCAGGGGTAGTGGTAGCTAGGCGATCGAGGTCGGGCTGGACATGGGGTGGGTTTTCTAGAGCATTAGTTTTTGGGGGGGAGATTGGAAAGGGTCCTTCGGACTACCAGGAATTTTTTTTTTGGTGGGGGTCTCAGGTACACCTTTGAGGGAGTCCATCTGGGGCAGGTTAGTCAGGATGGTGGGAGAGAAGGGGTACCCTTTGGCACCTCTTCTCTCAACCAACACTCAATGATGCCATGGACTAGACACTAGTTTTCTAGCGCTATATTGCGGACTTTCTAATGTCTGCATTTAAATTAAATCTACACTATGGGGCTCATATTCAAAAGAGAAAAACATCCAATAACCAGCCTAAGTCATCACTTGGATGAACATTGTCCAAATACGTCCAAATGCTGATAATAAAAACGGGTTTTGGACATATTTCTTAACGACCTAGGCCTTCTTAGTGCCGCTGAACGACCAAAGCTAAATGGGGCATTTCAAGAGGAGTGTCAAGGGTGGGAGTTGGGCGGGACGTGGGCCGGCTTAGACTTAGTTCTACAGCATGTATAACTGAAAGTTATACAGCCCAGGATCGACAGAAATTGGGCGTTGTGACTTAAAGTCATAAAAACCCACCTAAAGTCATCAAATAAGCACTGCAAACACATAAAACAGACCCCCACACACTATCCCAGTGATCTCCGACCCCCCCTCACAACCCCATAAAAATCGTAATCACACCTTTAAAATTCAGCCTCCAGACCATCATCACCTGGCAGCCTGGCATAGGAAAGCCTAGTCGTCCAGCACAGAGGCGACTTAAGCCATCTTGAGGGTGGGTTAGGGACTCATGGAGAGGAGGACCCATGCCCATAAGCCCCTGTAATCACTGCATTGATACTTAAACATGGGCACTCCCCTATACACCCCCAAAAAACTTTTTTACTGGCATATAAGTGGCTCCTACAACCATAAGGGATATTAGAGTGGTAGATAAGTGAGTCTAGGGGATTCTGGAGGTGGTTTGGAGGGCTCACCATGACCTATAAGAGAGCTGTAGTGAGGAGAAGACATGGCACCATTTTTGTGAAGTTCACAGCAGTGCCCTGTAAGGTACCCCACTATTTAGGTGCCATGTCTGGGTGTTCAGTCCATCACTTTGAAGACCCCTCCCATGTCCAACAGGGCTTGTTCTAGGCGTTTTTGACTTGGATGAAAAGTTGGACAAAAATGTGGTATAAAGATGGACGATTTAGTGACTTGGACGATCAGATTGGCAGGACGTATAGTTAAACGATTTTCGAAACACAAAAATTTTGGATGTATTTCTCGAAAATGTGTCCTAGGCTGTTTTTTACTTTGGATGACTTGCAACTTAGATGAAAATGGACTTAGACGTCCCTTTCGATTATGCCCCTCTAATTGTTTCAGCACTGGCACTGAAACCATTAGCATGCTCTGTGCTCCGTAATGCCTGCACTATTCCATGCTAAATGCCTCTAGCACTGGCACTAAGTTCTGAGCATTGGCTCAGGACTCAAAATACTAGGAATAGTTGAGCAGAAAGAGCTTTTAAAAATTTCAAGCATTGATACTTCCTCAAGAATAAATATAAATCAATTGAAACATGAGCTGTAGGATTAGTGCTATGGCTTCAACTTAGCTGCAATTTCTATTGATTTACTGCATGTATTTTATAAAGACACACAGAGGGGCATTTTCGATAGGATATCTAAGTCCGACTCAGGACGTCTAAGTTAGCCGTCTAAAAAATTGGTCCATAATCAAAAAGACGTCCAGGAAAACAGGACGTTTTGAAAATGAAGTAACTACACACTTACAGTATCGCTGAAGAAAACCCATTCTGATGGATGTCCCAAACAGTTTCCATTATATAACCCCATACAATTTCTAACTTGGACATCCTACAAGTTTCAATTATATTTGCAAGACGGCCAAGGTAAAAAGTCCCATTAAAATGTCCCCCATGATGTCAAAACATCACTGTGGATGTAACAAGCCATTTCCTATATCCTGCACAATCATTATATAGCCCTATATGTGGCATGATGATTCTTTGTGTGTGTAGTCGAGTGTGATGGTAGAGAGGGGAGAGGTGTTATAAAAGCTATTTAGAGACTTAGAGAATGAGTGAGATAGATGGAGAGAGACAGAGACAGAGAGAGTGTGAGAGAGAGATAGTGAGAGTGAGAGACATAGGGTGAGAAAGGGTATGATAGAGAGAGTGATCCCCAGAGTGTGTGAGCAAGAGAGTGTGTGAGAAGGGAAGAAAGGAGCCCAATTATTTCCTGAGGGAGACAGAGGCTCTGGTGGAGCTGTGCCTCTGTTAAATGAGGAACGTTTTTGAATATAATGAGAGGAGACTCCCCACATTTTCTCTCTGAGGGCCTGGCAGGTCCTCAGGAATACCCTCCAGAGGTATCAGCTGGTGACCTCCACTATCTAAGCCCTAGACACAGGCAGACTGTGCTCCTTACAACCTCAGGAGTTGTCAGGGGGCCCGCATAAACACCTATGGCCTCCTAATATGAGGGGCTTCAGTAATATTAGCCCCCACTAGTCCCCCCAACCCTCCCTGCAAGCAGTCTGTCACTATTTGTCACAAGTAACAATCATTAAGAGACTGGCCTAGGAGGGGCACAACAGTGGCCAGACTGGACAGGCCAACAGTTCATCAAAGGCCAGATCCTGTTTCCAACTGTGGCCAATCAAGCTCACAAGTAGCTGGCAACATCCCAGTGACTGAAGAGGACATTATGAGGCCTATCCTGCCTTTCCTCCAAAGTATACAGATTGAGATCTTTAAGTATGTCGCCATACGCCTTATGACAAAGATCACACACTATTTTTGTAGCCTTCTTCTGGACCGACTCCATCCTTTTTGAAAGTGTGGTCTCCAGAACTGTACACAATATTCTAAATGAGGTCTTACCGAAGTCTTATATAGGGGCATCAATACCTCCTTTTTCATACTGGCCATACCTCTCCCTATGCACCCTTTCCAACCTGTTTGGCCACCTTAAGATCATCACATGCAAACACATCCAAGTCCTGCTCTTCTGTCGTGCACATAAGTTCTTCACCCCTAAACTGTACCGCTCCCTCAGATTTTTACAGCCCAAGTGCATGACCTTGCATTTCTTAGCATTACATTTTAGCCGCCAAATTTCAGCTCATTCTTCAAGCTTCACCAGGTCTTTCTTCATATTATTCACACCATTCTGGGTGTCCACTCTATTGCAAATTTTGGTATCATCCACAAAGAGGCAAATCTTACCTAACTGCCCTTCAGCAATAACATTTATAAAAATGTTAAAAATCTAAATACACCACATCTAGCACACTCCCTCTATCCAAGTCTCTGGTCACCCAGTCAAAGAAATTGATCAGATTTGTCTGACAAGACCTACCTCTGGTGAATCCATGTTGTCTCCGGTCCTGTAACCCACAGGATTCCAGAAACTACATCATTCTCTGTTTTAAAAGCATTTCCATTAATATGTTTAGCACAGAAGACAGACTTACCGGCCTGTAATTCCCTTCTTCTTCCTTACTTCCACTTTTGTGACATTGAAAAATTTTCAATATCATACACCAAGAAGATTTAACCCCACCCCCCTCCCAAATTCATATACATCTAATATATACCACATGAAAATAATATCTGTCTACAACCCTAATAGCCCTTATGGCTGCAGGTGGCAACTATAGGGCAGTAGTGGAGGGTTTTGGAGGGTTTTTAGTGGCCTCACACTTGCCACCATAAATGTAGTGGTTAGAGTGGCTTATGGGCCTGACTTCTCCTCTCTATGGTTCACTAGCCCATTCACTAGACAACTTAACACACCTGTGTGCTGCTTAACTAAGCTTCCCATACTAGATACTGATGTTCTACAGATAGGAATGTACTGTTTTATTTAGAAATTTGAGGGGTGGGAGGGTGTCAATGACCACTGGGGGAGTGTGTGTTTATATATGTTTGTGTGGGGTGGGGGTGGGGTGGGGGGTCATGCTTACTTTCCTACAGTGTTCATCTGGATAATTTGGGTACCTTTGTGGCACTTACGGTAGACACTTCTAAAACAGGACATCTTGAAAAAGGTTTATCTCCACAAGGTATCCAAGTTTAAGTATGCCCAAATCCTACCCATAGCCCAACCCTCAATGTACTCCCGAGAACTCTGGACGCACAGCGGGAAAATATCCTGCTATACATCCAAGAAACCAGTTTCAAAAATTAGCACTTGGATGTCTTGGTGATTAGGATGTCCAAGTGGCAACTTAGGTGGATTTTTGAACATTTTAGTTTTTTATGAGACCATAGGTGTCTATGTCTTTTTAAAATGTACTAAAAACAGCTACCTTCTTACCCTCTTATCCTAGGCAACCTCTTATAAAGTTACCTTCATATCTCCCTTTGGAATTCAATTAACTAAGGGAAGATAGTTGACAAGTGGACTTTCAGGAATCACTTTTCCTATTTCATTCTTTTAATAACCTGAAAAATTATCATCTAGGATGACCATAAACTCAGCCTATGATGAGAGAGTTTCTACGACTGCATTTAGAAAATGTCATTATCAGATTCTATAGAGAACAGGATTTGAAGAGAATGTTACCACAAGATTTTGGACAAGAGCAGAAAACTTTATATTTTCATTGTTTTCCTGTAAAATGTTCCCATATGTTATTACTAGACAAGATTATCTTTCCTATTTAGTCCTTTTGTTTAAAAGACAGATGTCGCCATCAACAAGTGTTTTTAAAAAAAGTCTATTGACAACATATCATTAAGACTTGTGTTTACAAGTATGTTTTTTAAACAAACAAAACTATATTTTAACATTAGAGTTTGCAGTTAATTATAGGAATTTAGTTATTTATGTGAACTCAAGAAAGCAGAAAACATTCATTTGTTGGGAGTCCAAAGGTGAGGTGGGGATATTACAGCTCAGTATTGTCGGGGAATTCTAGCCCATATCATGCTGCTCATGTTCTTTATTCTTTCCCATGTAAATCTGAAAATTTGTGGAAAGCTGTTTGGTATGTTTAAATGCATAATTACGATGAGCAAAATGCAGAGTGACATTTAAAGTAAACGTTGCCTCCCTGTCATATGTCAGCTAAGCATAAAAGTACATATTTTAAACAGAACAAACATTTAATCTTGCACCTGCCATCCTGATGATAGAAGCCATTATTATAATTCAGTATTAAAGTTTGTTTTCTATAAACATAGAGTTTTGTTTGTTTTAGTCTCACTCATTGTTGTTACTTCTAACTTCTAATCATCATATGATTCGGACCCAGTTCTTCTCTTCTGTTCGTTTCAATCTGTTTTGCTACAAGGAACAGAATACATTGGGATAGAGGATATGTGGGTAGAATTACACCAAAATATATCCTCAAAAATATTGAAAGCTGGGTTCATCTTAAGCCTCTTAGAAACATCAGTTCTAAACTAAACTACACTAAACTAAACCTTAAGTTTATATACCGCATCCTCTCCACGGAGGTGGAGCTCGGCACGGATTACAAGAACTTAAAATATAAGAAGAGAAAGGAAAAGGTTTACATGAGCTTAAATATAGAATGGAAGAGTAAGGGGGAAAATAGAATTACATGTTAGAGAAGAGCCAAGTTTTCAGTTGCTTGCGGAATAATTGGAGGGAGCCCAGGTTCCGCAGTGGGATGGTAAGGTCATTCCAAAGACCTGTGATTTTGAAGAGAAGTGATTTTCCCAGTTTACTTTCATAGAGAATACCGTGTAGGGAGGGGAAGGATAGTTTACGCTTCCCCCTCCCCATTCGCAGTTTCCCACTCGCGATTTCACATAATCACAATTTTTTTTTTTGGGGGGGGAGGAGGGAAAAAGAAACCCCATATTTTTGTCTTCCCCCCGGCATCCTGGCCTTACTCGAGAGACTACGGGAAATCCCCACAGCCATTTCCTAATGCTATCTGCATGGGGCAGGAGCTTAGGAAGATCGCACCTGCCCCGAAAACCAGCTAGATCACCAGGTAAGGCCGGGATGCCAGGGGAAGGCGGAAGGGAGGTGGGGATGGGTCAGAGCCGGATATTCGCAGTTTTTTGCCATTCGCGGTCCGGCTCTGCCCTTATCCCCTGCGAATAACGAGGGAGAAGTGTATATCTTTGGGCGAGTCTGGTGGAGTCAGGACACGAGGAGTTAAAGGATAGTGGGATTAGGGGAGGGAGGATGCCGTGAATGATCTTAAAAGCCAGGCAGGAGCATTTGAAATGGATTCTGGAAATCACTGGGAGCCAATGAAGATTGGTCAGGAGTGGGGGAGATTTGCGTTTTGCAAAGATCAGCTTGGCTGAAGTATTCTGGATAAGCTGGAGTCTTTGAAGACTAATTTTTGTTAGGCATAAGTAAATAAAATACACAAAGTAGGCACAAGTAGGGTCTACGAAAGCAAAATGGCTTACCACAAAGCTAATAACATCCTATCCAACAGCGGATCTATATGATATAGCAGCCATATGTGGTATAACATTTAGGTGCACTCATATAGGCCAAGAAAAACCAGGCATAAATGTTTGCACCTATGTTGTTTGTGGATTGTGTGTATTCTATAACACTCTGCCATGCTCCTTTTTGAAATTCACACATTAGAAATGATGTGCACCACTTTATAGAATGGGCCTAACACATTGGGCTCCTTTTATCAAGGTGCGCTATGGGGGTTAGCGCGTCGGACATTTCATCATGCGCTAACCCCTTCGGCACGCCAAAAAACTAACGTCTCGCCAATGGAGGTATTAGCGACTAGTGTGGCAGGCGGTTGAACGCGCAGTATTCTATGCGTTAACCGCCTACCGAAGCGTGATACAAGGAGCCCATTGTGCGTGTAACTTCTAATTAGTTGCAATTAGCATCAATTATTAGCTGTTAATTGCCAATTATTGGCACTAATTGGCTTGCGCACGCAGTGGATAGTGTGCATAGCACTTGATGCACACAACTCACAGAAGGATGCCTAAGTGTACAAGTGCAGTCTCTACCAAACTCACCTCTGTGACACCCACAATGAAAATACACACCGTGAAACATATTTTCACTGGTCAGTATTTTATATGAGGACTTTTAGGCTTATCAGTGTCCACATACACTTTTAAATTTAAAAAAAATACCAGCATTTGCACATGTTAATTAAACTTCTGGGCCTCTCCAAACATTTAAATGCTGCCATTTAGACAGTGTGATGCTTCTAAAATAGGGGCCTTAGCCACTTAAGATGCTCATTTTAGAAGCCTTTGCACATTTTAGACATGCATTTAGCTATTTATATGGCAGATTCCAAGATCAGGTCGTGGAAGGAATCCCAGCCAGTCAAATTTCAGGATATCCACAGTCAATATTCATGAGAGAGATTCACATGCTTTTTTGCTGTTCATATTGGATGTTCCTGTTTGTAAAATAGCTGTTCATGCAGGATGTTCACAGCACACGGATGCCCATCTCATATATTTTCAAATAGGAAATCCTGATGTATTTACTATTGGAAAATGCATATGAGACAAATTGAAGATAAAATCTTGCACATTGAAGATACAGTTTTAAATAAATAACTAAGCTTAGTTGGCAACATGTTATTCATACTGGGAGGTCCTTCAACCAGAATGGCAGTTAGCAGATGAAATTTAATGTGGACAAATGCAAAGTGATGCATATTGGGAAGAATAATCAAAATCATAGTTACCAGATGCTAGGGTCCACCTTGAGGGTTAGCACCCACAAAAAAGATCTGGGTATCATTGTAGACAATACGCTGAAACCTTCCACCATGCAGCTTCCACCATGCTTCCACCATGCAGCACCAAGAAAAGCAAACAAGATGCTATGAATTATTAGCAAAGGAATGGTAAACAATGCTAGGAATGTTATAATGCCTCTGTATTGTCCCATGGAACAACCTCACCTTGAGTATTATGTTCAATTCTGGTCACCATATCTCAAAAAAGATATAGCAGAATTAGCAAAGGTTCAAAGAAAAGCAATCAGGATGATAAAGAAGATGGAACTCCTCTCGTATGATGAAAGACTAAATAGGTTAGTGATTTTCAGCTTGGAAAAGAAATGGTTGGGGGGGGGTATAATTGAAGTCTACAAAATTCTGAGTAGTGTTGAATGGGTACAAGTGGTTCAATTATTTACTCCATCAAAAATGACAAAGACAAGGGGACATTCAATGAAATTACAAGGAAATACTTTTAAAATCAATAGGAGGAAGTATTTTTTCACTAAGAAAATAGTTAAGCTCTGGAATGCATTGCCAGAGGATGTGGTAAGAGTGGTTAACATAGTTGGTTAAAAAAAAAGGTTTGGAAAATTTCCTGGAGAAAAAGTCCATAGTCTGTTATTAAGACAGACATGGGGGAAAACACTGTTTGACCTGGATCGCTAGCATGGAATGTTGCTACTATCTGGATTTTTGCTAGGTGCTTGTGACCTGGATTGGTGTCCACAAAGATGAGATACTGAGCTAAACGAACCATTGGTCTGACCCAAAATGACTATTCTTATGTTCTTGTATTCTTATAAGATTATCTCAAAGATGAAAAAAAGAGCATCCCCAAAAAGATATAAGCACAGAATATATATTATACTATAAGAGCAATATAGTCAATCACATACTTGAAAATTTCATACATATTTATTAATTGTATTAATTTTAAAATTTACAAAAAATGTCATAGAACCTTTCATACAACTTCAAACACACATCACCATACACACACCACAAACAGACCAGACAACATCCAACAGCATAGAATATATAATAATGAACACTGTGTAAACAAAGCTGGAAAAGGCCACACTAAAAATCATACAATGATATATAAGAGTAAGTATGTTCAAAAGTTCAAAATCACTTAGCTTGAGAGTTTGAATCCTCTTAGAACAATATCCACGAAGGGTAAGACAAACAAGATGGTATATAAATGTAAATCTGTTCAAAAGTTCAAAATAACTGAGCATAAAAGTTCAAAATCCTCCTAGAGCAATGTCCACAAAGGATAGCGCATGCAAATGATAGCAGGCCATGCAGCAGAGAGTTTTAAGAGACAAGCCGAACAATTGAAGTTCAAATCCAACAGCCACACCCTAAAGTGCAGGTGCAAGTGCAAAACGTGCTATCATTGAAGATTGTGCAAAAAAGCAAAAAGCATTTTCATGATCTTCATAATGTTCCCAAACGAAGGTGAAATGCCCTAAAAGGCAACCCAATCTTCTAAAACATCCCCACAATTCCTCAACACAGGCCGTGTTTCGATGAGATCTTTGCGGATATTGTTCTAGGAGGATTCAAACTCTCAAGCTAAGTGATTTTGAACTTTTGAACAGGACAGAGCCCTGAGGTACACTGACTGATAGCGGGATGGTTCATAGTCTTAAGCGCGTGAGACAGACGCGCGCCGACAAACGAGCGGCGACAATTCAGCGCAGGACTTTATCACGCTGAAGAAAAACCTTCTTTTAAAGAGCTCTGATGGGGGGTGTTGTGGAGGAACCCCCCACTTTACTTAATAGTGCACTTTACTTAATAGTAGTCGCGCTGGATTGGGGGGGGGGTTAGGGGGTTGTAACCCCACATTAAACTGTGAACTCAACTTTTTCTCTATTTTTTAGGGAAAAAATTAAGTTTTCAGTATAATGTGGGGGTTACACACCCCACATACCCCCAATGCCAGCACGATCCCTATTAAGTAGAGTGGGGGGGTTCCCCCACACACCCCCATCGGAGCCCTTTAAAATAAGGTTTTTCTTTGGCGCGATGAAGTCCTGC
The DNA here is from genome assembly GCF_902459505.1 of Geotrypetes seraphini. NCBI lineage: Eukaryota > Metazoa > Chordata > Amphibia > Gymnophiona > Dermophiidae > Geotrypetes > Geotrypetes seraphini. Next base: position 61,570,841 of record NC_047087.1, read on the forward strand.
GCTGAATTGTCGGTGCTCGTTTGTCGGCGTGCGTCTGTTTCGCGCGCTTAAGACCTGTCACCTAGCGGGATGGCAGTAAAGGAGGATCCACCACAGCATATGCCAAAAGTGTGATGGGAAAGATAGGAAGAAACCATGCAATAACAGAGCCCCAAAATCTAGGTGGTGATTTACTGTGTCAAAAGCTGTGGATAGATCAGGGAGGATGGGGATGGAGTAGATGCATTTGGATTTGGCCAGGAGCAGGTCATTGGAGCCATTCATAAGCACAGTTTCTGTAAAATGAAGAGGACGAAAGCCTGATTCAAGTGAGTCAAGGATAGAGTGAGATGAAAGAAGACAATAGCAGCAAACAGAATGTTCAAGTAGCAGAGGAGGAGGGAGACAGGACAATAGTTGGAAGAACAGGTAGTGTCCAGCGAGGGTGTTTTGAGGAGTTGTGTAATAATGGCAAGTAGATGTGTTACCACTGAAGAAAACTGAATTGCTCACAGGTTGTGAGAACTTTTGTTGAACAAGGATAAGAATTGTCCAAACATATTGGTATACTTGACCTTTTAAGATCATATATGTTTTTTTCAATCTGGAAAGTTCCCAATCATGATGATCTCTGGATTACCCTTGTGTGAGATATCACAATCTGTAAAGAATCGAATACCAATATGGCTAATAAAATGTTGCATTAAAAGTCAGAAGATACTGCAATTTGCCATATGATTTGTTACATCAGTGAGCAATATGAAAAGGGGATCTTATGTCATCTTGAGAACGTATGCCTTATAAAACCTCTGAATAATTATATTGGTGCAACAAAAGGAATTACAACCTGTGCAAATTTAACACAATTTTGTACATATTGAAGAACAAAAAATGTTAAACTCATTGATATTGATGTGTTTTATTTTGCCAATTATCTTGAAGGAACATGTTCATGCAGTAATACAGTAACAAGGTACATGGCATCAGAAAAATACCTTCATAGTCCATCCAGTCTGCCCAACGTGACCAGAGCCCCCACCCACCACTTTGTGTAGACCCAGGTCACTCATGTCTAAATGCTGGTTGTGAATGCACCATCATAAGAACATAACAACATAAGAAGTTGCCTCCGCTGAGGCAGACCAGAGGTCCACCTCGCCCAGCGGTCCGCTCCCGCAGCGGCCCATCAGGCCCATTGCCTGAGCAGTGGTCCCAGACTATCCCTATGACCTACCTCTACTCCTATCTGTACCCCTCAATTCCTTTATCCTCTAGGAACCTATCCAAACCTTCTATGAAGCCTTGTAATGTGCTCCGGCCTATCACAGCCTCCGGAAGTGCGTTCCATGTATCCACCACCCTCTGGGTGAAAAATAACTTTCTGGCATTTGTTCTAAACCTGTCCCCTTTTAATTTCTCCGAGTGCCCCCTTGTACTTGTGGTTCCCCATAATCTGAAAAATCTGTCCCTGTCTACCTTTTCTATACCCTTCAGGATCTTGAAGGTCTCTATCATGTCTCCTCTAAGTCTCCGCTTTTCCATGTCAACCATATGGGCAGCCAAACATGATGGGGATGATGCGTGGTATACTGCTGACAGTATTCTACTTACAATCAGTCAAGATACCTTCCCCTCTCTCCTAGGCAGCACAGTCCCCCCCTACCCCTTGCAGTAAGTGATAATAAAATGATCTAATAAATTAGTAATTGTTGTTTCAAAATATCTATTAAATGGGAGGATAGATGTCAAACCAAATCTCAAAAGGTTGGCCTATTAAAGGCCCCCTCGTAATTATCCACTCCAATCTTGTTGCTTTTTCAGACCCTCAGAAATGCCACCAGCCACTCAAATAAATTTCATAGTGGTTGGATTTAAACAGTAATTCCTCACCGGGTCACTTGAGCTACAATTTAAGATATTGTGAATGTGTCAAACTTTCAAATTTTATAAATATAAAGCTAATACTTAGCTAAAGTGGACCATTCAAAGGAATCTGTCACCAACATGTTTCACCCTGGAAGGGTTTCATCAGGGCTACAATCCCTCTACTAAAATTGGTTTCCACGTGGTTGCGTCGTGGGAAACCAATTTTAGTAGAGGGATTGTAGCCCTGATGAAACCCTTCCAGGGTGAAACATGTCGGTGACAGATCCCTTTGAATGGTCCACTTTAGCTAAGTATTAGCTTTATATTTATAAAATTTGAAAGTTTGACACATTCACAATATCTTAAATTGTAGCTCAAGTGACCCGGTGAGGAATTACTGTTTAAATCCAACCACTATGAAATTTATTTGAGTGGCTGGTGGCATTTCTGAGGGTCTGAAAAAGCAACAAGATTGGAGTGGATAATTACGAGGGGGCCTTTAATAAGCCAACCTTTTGAGATTTGGTAATAAAATGATCAGCACACTAGAGTTTTAAACCTTCACTTGTCTCTTGCCCTCACCATTTAGTACATTATTAAGTTCATCCAAGTTGATCTGACCTAATTTAACTCGGTGCTTAAACTATAGACAAAAAGAATGTGGAACTGTGATGCCAGAGAAAAGAGTAGACAGAAGTAGCAGGAGAAGAAGGGCTGGATTAGGGAACTCTGCTGTAGGATCACTCCCTTCCCTCTTCTAGAAGGAACAGAATGGGACAGAATACTTCTACTGCTCTGGAGTCTGAAAATAAGTGACGGAACTGTATTTCAGGTCACCCCTCCAAAAAAAAAACCCTAACCCCCCAAAAAATTAAACTTTGGTTTCACCATCATTGCTCACACAGGGGTCCTTTTACTAAGGCGCACTAGCCGTTTTAGCATGCACTAACTATTGGCGTGTGCTAAACGCTAATGCGTCCATAGACTATAATGGACAGTGTGCGTTAATATTTAGCGTGTGCTAAAACGGCTAAGGCGCCTTAGTAAAAGGATCCCACAGATTTGTATATGTGATTTCTGCAGGAAATGTGAGAGTGTGTGACGCAGTGGTTATAACTATAGCCTCGGCATCCTGAGGTGGCGGGTTCAAATCTCATGCTGCTCCTTGTGACCCTGGGCAAGTTACCTGAATCCTCACAACTCCACAACCCTTGAAAATCTCAAAAGCAAAATTCTCCCCCATGTAAGAAGTAGTTTACACTCTTGCTGGCTCTTAACTCCTAAATAAGTGCAAAATACATCGGAGCACCTTCAAAAAGAGATGGAAAAAGCCTCAGACTCACGCCTCTGCTGCCATTAGGCATACGTTTAGGCGTCAAACAGAGCTACCTCGTCGGCTAAAAAAAACTCCTCCTCCTTCCGTATCTGCAACTATTTTTTTATAATCTGTCATTTTATTATTGTTAATTTTTTTATCTATAATTTTTCATAAATGTTAATTTCCCTTTTGCACTTACAATTCTGTACTTTAAATACCACTCATCCCTTAAATATCACTCAAACTATTGAATTGAAAGCCACAATTATTTTCGACAATATTTTCAATACACTTACAATATTCCTATTTCTACAGCTGTGTTCGGGTGTGACCATAAAATTGCTACCCGTTAGTGTGAAAGCACTGCGTTCGGATGCGTGTTGGTCTAAAATGTAAGAAACAAACTACAGTGGAACCTTGGTTTACGAGCATAACTCGTTCCAGAAGCATGCTCGTAACCAAATGACTCGTATATCAAAGCAAGTTTCCCCATAGGAAGTAAGGGAAACTCACTTGATTGGATCCACCTCCTCCACCCCCCCCCCCCCGCGGCCACCGACGCTGCTCCAACCCACCCCACCACATCCCCCAAAGATCCCCCCCACCCCCAAGGCCACTGGTGTGCTTCCACATTCCCCCCCTCCCGTGAACTGGTAGATACTCAAAGCCCAGTCCGGCAAGCAGCACGATCTTTGGGCAACAGCACCGGCACCTCCTGTGGGTTGGTTCCACATGCCTGTGCCAAATGGAGGAAGGCTTCAGTTTGGGCAGGTGTTCACGGGGGGGGGGGGGCAATGCCGGTTCTTGGGGGCGCAGCGTTTGTGGGCGGGGAGGGGGGCAATGCCGGTTCACGGGCAGGGGAACTCGCAAATCGAGTCAACGCTCAGTTTGCGAGTCACGATTTGCAAAAATGTTTTGCTCGTCTTGCAAAACACTCGCAAACCGCGTTACTCGCAAACCGAGATTTGACTGTACTTATTTTTATATGCTTCTGCATATACACATCGCAATCCTGATCTCTCCGTTGCGCTATAAACTGCTACCCACACTGCTGCAGGCAAGTCTGCTTAGCCGAAGCCGACAGTGGCCGGCCAGCATCTCGCTAAGCTGCGTCAGGGCATCAGGGCTGCATTCGGCACATAATCTCTGTGCTCACAGGCATTGCACTTACTGTATTTAGGAGCTGAGAGCCAGCAAGAGTGTAAACTACTTCTTACATGGGGAGAATTTTGATTTTGATATTTTCAAGGGTTGTGAAGATTTTTGTACCCTCAGTGTGTGAGTGTGGAGTTTTTACCAAGTTACTTAATCCCCCATTGCCCCAGGTAGATTAGGTAGATTGTGAGCCCACCGGGACAGAAGTACCTGTATGTAAACCACTTTAAGTGGCATATAAATACTAAAAAGAAATAAAAGAACTAAACAAAAGCCTCTAAAAATCAGAAATGGATCAATCTATCATCAAAATAAAATGGAGTTAGCAATGTTAATGGTCAGGCAAACTGCCGGTCTGAGCGCTGTGAATACTTTTTGTTTTCTAGCTCAAATTGTCCCATCACGTTTTTTTGGAAAAAAAAGTTTAAGCTATATTATCTTCTATTTGAACTACTGCTTTTCTAAACCACTTTAATTATCGTTGTACTCAGATTTAGTGAGGTAAACACATTTTATACAATGCATGCTAAGCAGCAATCAGTGTAAAAGAAAATGACTGTCCTTTGGGTGACTAAGTCACAACACAAATACACTGAACACTGAAGGAGAAGAGATGTAAGCACAGGAGACACCACACAACATACTATTTGGCAGCTAAATTATACAAATACTAAAATAGAGTATCGATGGTGATATTAAGGATACAAAAACAGAATGGAAAGCATAATTAAACACTTCCTTAAGAAAACGTCTGGCTTGAACATTATGGTTGAATTTACTTCTGCTGAATTGGAAGGATTTGCTCTAAAATCAATTCCCAAAAGTGCTGATTGAGCTCGAGAGAGAGAGTACCAACAGATTAGAAATAATTCAATTCTACAGTTTAAATGACATGCCCACGTTCCAGTGGGTATACAGTCCATCTTTTTTCATCATCATGCAAGACTGAGTCAGACGCATGAGAAAGAACTTAACAACTTTCCCAGAGCTCAGACTTCAGTATGAAGCTCTCAGCCTTTCCCCTCTACAGTGATTTTCGTGATTACTTGGTTTTGTCCTTTTCTGCTCTGCTCAACAAACATAAAAATAGAACTTTTCCTTAGTGTTACCGTGCGGCCGTAGAAAAAAAGGAAGACGGATCGAGATATCAGGGTTTTACTTCCATTGCTTTCAATGTACAAGGAATAGGGGAGATCATTCCCTCAGTTATAGTCAGGGCAGGATTAACCAATAGGCCAAGTAGGCACGTGCCTAGTTCCTGAAATGGCCCCAATGAAGGAGGGCATCAACATTGTTTTTTCCAAACGGCGATGAACCCTCCAGCATCCTTCGGCAATGCGGGCCCCCCTGATCTGCAACGCAGGCCCCACCCCGATCAACAATGCGCCCCCCCCCCATCAACGGAAAGTAAGACAAGCAAGCAACGTGGGTAAGAAAGGCAATGGGAACTGTAATTGTGCAAGCGGTGCTGCTTACCCAAAGCTTCCCTCTGATGCAGCTTCCTGTTTCCGCCTGGGTGCATGGTAGGGTAGGGCAGGTCAGGGGCCCAGTGTACTTGTGTGCCTAGGGGCCCTCGACAAATTAATCCTGCCCTGGTTATAGTGGAGGTGGGTTATGCTCTGATATAGCTTGCAATAGAATATCATGCCCTTTTTTACTGCAAGGAATGAGGATAGAATATTCCCCTTACCACCATGCAGGGTAAAGGAACAGTCTGCTGTCCCAGCAGCAGAACCCTGAGGAACTCGCCAACCCATCCCCCTGCGCACCTTTCCATCTTTCCCTCCCTTACACCCCGTACCACCGGTGCTCCCATGAGCTCCTCAAATGGGGCTTTCTGGAAGAAATGAAACAGTCTGCTTAATGTTATTGTACAAAATCCTTAACTTGGCAGTAGGGGGAAATATCTCCAGAAGACAGCTGAAATTGCTCCCTAACCTCAGCAAAATTGCCCCAAATACTGTAAACCCAGTCTGCTCCTCCTGCGAAAAAGACCCCCATCCCTATTCAGCTGTAAATCTGGGGAGTGCATCAGAGGTAAAAAAGAAATGTGCATCAGAACCCCGACGACCCCGCCAACCCATCCCCCTGCGTACCTTTCCATCTCTCCTTTCCATCCCCCACGTGCAGCAGAACCCCAATGACCCTCCGACCGCAAGGCCATGACATACCTCTGTTCTGAAAAGCGGCAGCAGTGGCCACACTGAACAGGCTGCTTCGCTGCCTTCCCCGCCAGGGCCTTCCCTCTGCCGCCGCCTCACTAATGATGTCATCAGAGATGTGGCGGCAGAGGGAAGGCCCTGGGGAAAGCAGTGAATCAGCCTGTTCAGTGCTGCCACCGCTGCTGTTTTTCAGAACGGAGGTCAGCGGACAGTGAGGTGCTGTCAGACGGCCACAGCCCGCTAGTGGGCAGCGGACCGTGGGTTGGAGACCCCTGCTCTATGTTCATCCCAAGCTCTTTTGAATTCTGTCACCTTTTTCCTCTTCACCACCTCCCTTGGGAGGGCATTTCTGGCATGAACAACCTTCTCCATGAAAAATAATTTCTTAACATTACTCCTAAGTCTACCACCCTGCAACCTTACTTTATGCCAGTGTCTCACAAACTTCTTTTTTTTTCCTTCCTATACCTTTCCTGATGTTGTTCCTCCCTAAATGTTATTTCTTTTTTTTCTTTTTTTTTTTTTAAACAAATGTAATTTTATCCCTGTACTCCTAATGTATTTTTTATCGTCTATAGATATGTTTTATGTCTATTGTCTAAATGATTCATTTAATTCCCCAATTTTATTTTTGTTATACGCATTGAAAATATTTGATATTGCGTGTAAATCAAAATTTCAATAAACTTGAAACTTGAAACTTCTGGAAGTCACGGCACATTAAACCCTGTGCCGCAACTGGAGGGTATCCGGAAATGCGTGGCCATGGATGCAATGACATCATGTGCATGCATGATGTCATCACATTGACATTCACGCTTGCATGAAGGCCCTCCAGACGGGGCCCTGAGTCGCCAGTTGGGATGGGGGGTGCTGCAAGAGGAGAGGCGTGTAGAGGAGGAAAGGTGCCAGCACTGGCTGACTGCCTACAGAGCATGCCTTTCACCACAAGAGGGACATCATGAAAGCAGTCAGCTGGTGTCAGTGCCTCTCCTCATCGCTGGCATCTCACAGCACACCCAGAATCTCACCACAGCACACTAGTGTGCCACGGTGCACAGTTTGCAATACACTGCTTTATGTCCTCTAGTTTTACCATTTTCCCTTCGCTAGAAAATATTTGGCTCTGTATTAATATCTTTCAAATATTTAAACATCTGTATCATATCCCCCCTGTCCCTCCTTTCCTGTAGAGTATATATATTCAGGTCTACCAGTCTGTTCTCGTATTTCTTTTGGTGGAAATCCCCTACCATTTTTGTCAGCTTTCTCTCCTTATACCCTTCGCCAGACATGGTCCCCAAAATTGAACTTCTCTAACAATTTATCACAGAGTGTGCATTACAAAACATAATCATTAAATATAAAAATAAAAATAAAATTATGCTCAGACCAACCACCTCCATGCTCAATGGGTTCAAGCAACAGTGGCTCATGGGACCATCACAGCACTCAAAAAGTCCCATACCGCCCAAAACCTTCAAATAAAGCCAAGATACTTATCGTTGCCTTATCGGTGGTGTTATTCCATTACAGCCACTACTTGCTCCAAAATTGAACGCAGTACTCCAAATGGCTACAGCTTCAGTTGCACCATGAAAGGGCATTATATCGAGTCCATGAACATTTACCTTTACATAAATGTCGATGCACAAATTTAAGCCTGCTTCAAAGACAATGTAAGTTTGTGCATGCACTCTATGCATACAAATGCATGTTTCATGTGCATACACCACAATTCACCTGAACTGTGCCCTCAAGATTGCCTATGCATAGATCATACAAAAGAAAATTCATGTTCTGTATGTGTATAATTTTTATAATATATGTGGTGGTAAAATTGAGTAAAAGTAAAATTCTGTGTGTAAAACAGGCTTTACATGCAGAAATTACATTTATAAAATTACCCTCATTATTAATAATCATTCTCTGTCTCCAATTGCTCATAGAGATGAATAATAAATATGGAATTACCTAATTAACAGGGTCACTTACTAACAGGTAGCACACATTAATGTCATTAATGCACATGATGTGCTGTAGGTCATGTTTTATGCAATGAACCTCACACTCCGTCAAGAACTCTACGTTCATCAGATCAAAATCTCCTTTCTATCCCATCTCTTAAGTATATTGGCACAAGACGGACAGAAATCTTCTCAGTAGCTGCACCACAGTTATGGAACTCACTTCCAGGATATATAAGAGAAGAAACGGCATTAGATAGATTTAAAAGCTCTCTGAAAACTTTTCTGTTTAGAGACGCATTCGATAATTCGATTTCATATTGGTCGATAGCGTCCCAACAGACTTTGCTTTCCGCATTCATATTTTCCTTTTACCTCTATCCTAGTGTATGAGCCTTTAATGTTACTTCCTATAAAATAATTGTAGTTCCATCCCTTTTCCACATGTAGTCTCTAAGTCTGTCCTTAAATGTTATTGTAATTAAATGTTATTTGTAAATCCCGATTGTAGTAGATTTGTAATTCGCTTTGAAATATTATTATAAGCATTTGCATCAAATTTTAATAAACATGAAACCTTGTGACAGCTAATAATTTAATCAGACATTTATATTCTACTTCACTAGAAAAGGTGGCTCACAAGAAACATAACCATTACAAAACATAAGGAAAAGAAAATATTTAATATATTTATAAAACAAATTGAATCACCAGAACCTCAAACTACCAATATAAGTTATAAAATTAGTGAATCTAGCCCTATGTTCTGTCAGCACAGCTACATTATTGCATGCTTATCGATTAGCATGTGGTTAATGCATGAGCCCTTATCACCTACAAAATAGGTGGGAATAAGGACTCAGGTGCTAATGGTTGCCTGCTAATGAGAAAGTTAGTGTGTGTCCCTTAATAGAAAAAAAATGGAAAATGGGGGCCATTTTACCACTATGCTAAAAGTGGCCTCAGCACACAGGAAAGATCTGCACTGGGGACAGCACGGGCCACTTGTTAGTGCAGCTTAATAAAAGGGCCCCTTAATGAACATAAGAACATAAGAAATGCCTTCACCGGATCAGACCATTGGGTCCATCTAGTCCGGCGACCCGCACACGCGGCGGCTAAGCTAGGTGTTGCCTGTTGAAGACCCGTATCCCGCAATGTGATTTGCAAGAAGGTGTGCATCCAACTTGTCCTTGAATCCCAGAATATTTGCACAGACCACAGTGACAGTATCCGATTGGTGCTGAGCATTCTGGGAACAGAAGCTGGGCTTTATCTTTCTATCATCAATATTCAGTGCCAGTGCTTGGATATTAGTCTTAACCTGCCTGCACAGCTAAGTACCAGCATCAAAAATTAGCGGTAACTGGATAACACACAGTGGCCGCCATTGACCAGGAGTTTCAGCGCCGTATCCAGCTTTCGGCGCACGCAGCTACTTGTTAGAACTTGTCATCGCAATTTAGCTTATCTGCAAGTTATCATTGGTCAAGGTCCACTTTTTTTTTAGTTTTAATCTTTATTTATGAAATTTTTTAATTTAAAAATTGATATGTTTGATTTGAACTCTTTTTGTTTCTTATTTAGTGCTCATCAAAACATTCATATATATCCCTTATAGGAACCATCGATCTAACATGTATAGTATGTATTTAGCTTGGGATTTTAAGATGCCCAGCTAGATAGCTACCAACTGGCTTTAACTTGAATTCATATACAGAAGGGTTGTTTGTTTATGACATATTTTTTGAAGGAGAATATCTAATATTTCAGAGCCAGTGTTCGAAGAACTCTGGCATGATACTCTTAAGTTACAAACCTTCAAACAAAAATACTGAGCAAACTCCTCTGAAGATGGAGGAATTTCCTGGGGGACCTGCTTAAGACTGGTAACATCAAATATAGAAGCAACCAACCAAAATAATTATTTTGTATTAATCACATTATTTATTTAAGCATTTATATACCACTTATAGTCTAAGTGGTTTACATTTTTCCCTGTCTGTCCTGGTGGGCTCACACTCTATCTAATGTACCTGGGCAATGGTGCCCTACTCTAGCAGAGTAATATGGTCATCGTTTCTCTTTCATCATCCTTTTATAATCACATACCCCCATTCTTCACTGCTCTCAATTGACATCACTTTCATTTTTATACCAACTCACTCTAGTTGTCTAATAGAGCATTTACATAGAAACATGATGGCAGATAAAGGCTAAATGGCTCATCTAGTCTGCCCATCTGCATTTTGTAAGATTCTATATGCTGTATCTCTCTACCTTTCTGTAAGACTCTATATGCTCTTTGTAAGATTCTATATACTGTATCTCAGACCTTTTGTAAGATTCTATGTGCTTTTTTGTACATATTGTAACTCGCTGACTGTCCAGCTCTCTTCGGTGTGAACCGCCTAGAAGTCTCACGAATATGGCGGTATAGAAGAATAAAGTTGTTATTATTATTATTATTATTATTAATTATCTCTTTAAGAGATCTCACATGCCTATCCCATGCTTTCTTGAATTTAGGTACAGTCTTTGTCTCTACCACCTCTTCAGGGAGATTGTTCCATGCATCTACCACCCTTTCTGTAAGAAAGTATTTCCTTAGATCAGACATTGGCAACTCCGGTCCTCGAGGGCCGGAATCCAATCAGGTTTTCAGGATTTCCCCAATGAATATGCATGAGATCTATTCATGTACTGCTTTCAATGCATATTCATTGGGGAAATCCTGAAAACCCGATTGGATTCCAGCCCTCGAGGACCGGAGTTGCCCATGTCTGCCTTAGATTATTCCTGAGCCTATCATCTCTTAACTTCAACCTATGCCCTCTCATTCCAGATCTTCCTTTCAAATGAAAGAGACCACTCATGCGCATTTACATCACATAGGTATTTAAACATCTCTATCTCTCCCACCTTTCTTCCAAAGAATACATGCAGAGATTTTTAAGTCTGTCCCTAAATGCCTTATGATGAAGATCATGTACCATTTTAATAGCCTTCCTCTGGACCGACTCCATTTTTTTTATATCTTTTGAAGGTGCGGTCTCCAGAATTGCACACAATATTCTAAATGAGGTCTCACCAGAGTCTTATACAGGGGCATCAATACCTCTTTTTTCCTACTAGTCATATATCTCCCTATGCACCCTTGCATCCTTCTAGCTTTTGCCGTCACCTTTTCAACCTGATTGGCCACCTTAAGATCATCACATACAATCACACTCAAGTCCTGCTCTTCTGTCATGCACATAAGTTCTTCACCCCCCTAAACTGTACCATTCCCTCGGGTTTTTGTTGCCCAAATGCATTTCTTAGCATTAAATTTTAGCTGCCAGATTTCAGACCATTCTTTAAACTTCGCAAGGTCTTTCTTCATGTTATTCACACCATCTGGGGTGTCTATTGTAGATTTTGGAATCATCCACAAAGAGGCAAATCTTACTCAAAAGCCCTTCAGCAGTATCCCTTAATAAAAATGTTAAAGAGAAGAGGCCCAAAAACTGAACCTCAAGGCACACCACTGATAACATCCCTTTCCTCAGAGCGATCTCTATTGACCACTTCCTTCTGTCATCTTCCACTCAACCAGTTTCTGACCCAACCTGTCACTTTGGGGCCCATCCCGATGACCCTTTTGTTGAGTTTTGGAAGAACCAGGGATCACATATTTCAAAGATAGCAGAAACACTTTCAAATCCCTCACTGCACAATCATCCTCGGTCTCTAAGTGCAAATTATTGTCTCCTAATAGCATACAATGCAAAGTTAAAACTGAATTGTAAAAGACAAACTCCTAAAAAGCATCCCTAGCCTTTGCCCGACTACCAGGTGAAACATAAAAAAAATATATAGTTCAAAGAAATACACTGTTGTAGTCTTCTAAAATAATAAAATTTAAACTCTGATCACACAATCAACATACTACTGTAAAATTTCAAGATCCTTAGTCTGCTTGGAGTCCAAGAAAGTAAACTCAAAGCATTCTTTTAAAATAAATGCAGTTCCAACCCCTTGTTTATTTTCTCTACGTAAAGGTACAATTTTATACCCAATTTTATAGGTAAAATATTGCCAATTACAGGGTCATTTGCTGATGATAACCAAGTCTCTGCTATAAATAAGCATCCAAGTTGACCCTCCAAGCCAATCAGCTACAAATGCATAATTGTGATGACTAGAATCTGCCCTGATTACTACTAGTTCTTAATGGATACCGTGGATGTTACTGAAGAAGCACATAGTAATCTGCAAAATAACATATAACAACATCTGTAAGGGAGCCCCACAACTACCATTCTTCCCACATTCTCACAGCCAGTTTAAAAAAACAAATATTGACACAGCTTGTTTTGGCTTGATTGCTACTATACTGATACCTTTGTCTGTACTACAGGGTAGACGGGGGAATTTCAGTGCCTTATGGACCCATCTGCACTATAACGTGTAATCATCATGGCAGGAAATTGGTGAGCTGTATCATTTGGTGTTGTCTACCAGTAGCCAATGCTATATGCCACTTGATAAAGCACTGAGACTTTGAAACTATTTTATTCATGCGGCATCAGTATGAGGAGACATATATCGACTGCCAAGTCTGATTCTGTAAACGCTGGCAGAGGAAGCAGACTTGAGGACGTTACTGTTAGGTCGCTGTTGGTACTTCTATAAATTAGCATCTTACGTACAAACAAGGCGGAGAAACATTGGTAGACAGATGGCAAGTGGCAATGTTGCTTGTACAAGCGTGCATAGGAGACAAAGAGCTTCTGGCATACTCTTAGAAAAGAGCTAGGAGAGGAATTTATGACAGCAAGCCTTTTTTTCTTGCAGTCCATGCGCAATATTTCAGTCACCTTGATTTTAAGTACTACTAGAGATGTTTCTTGGCACTTAAGAAGCAATTTTATAAGGGACTTACCCGTGTAGAACACATTTCATCAAAGAGCACACAGAAATAGGGATGGACCATGAACTTTCCTGCACACGAGCACAGAATATAAAGCACCCTTTATTGGCGAAGCACCGAGAAATGAAAAGACCCAACACAGAGATGTGTTTCAACGGTTAACCGCCTGCTTCAAGGGTCACAAATACCCTGTCGGGTTTGTTACGTATTATGTCAAGCGATGTCAAAAGAGCAGATTCTGCATCTAATAGCACCCGCAGTGTACTAAACAGAAAGGCAAGAAAACCAAATTGTCAGTCTCACAGCCAGCGCTGCAAGAGTGCCAGTAAAAGAGAGCTTTATAATCTACAGTTGTGTGCAGGAAAATTATTGGTCCTCTCCTACTTCTGTGTGTTCTTTGGCTTTGCTGCTTAGAGGTTTTCTTCTTCCTTTGTTTTTTTGGGTTTTTTTTTTCCTTAACATAAGTAACCTTCTATAAAATTATCCAGTGAGACACATGCAGAAAAATATGTTATAGTTCTTACTTTAGTCTGATGTACAGATAGGTGTTGGGGGGGAGGGGAGTATTTTTCTACAAGTACCCAGTGTTATAACATTATCACCCATTTATTTCCTTAGACTATGCAAAGGCTTAAATGAAGAATGGACTAGGATTCATGATGTCATTTTTGCATGTATGTGGCCACATCTGTGTGTAAATGGCCTCTTACAAAACACTGATATTGGCATAAAAGTATTTATTTTAATATGATAGCACATACTTTGCTGTCAGGTTTGAGCAGGGGTGGAAATTTGGTAGACTGTTGGTGAAACATGCAATTGCATGCATAAATAATAAAATATCCTATGCTATGTACTGTAAAGATCTATTTAAAATGTGATTATTCGCCTGTGATTCAACAAGTTTGTAAAAGTCCTGTTTGTCATATTCTGTGCATGTTATTACTGTAATGCCGCCTAGATATAGGCAGTTGATAAATTTTTTTAAAATAAATAAAAATGATAGGCAGTAGTTACAATTTCTGCCACTTAGGCTAGTATTTTATAAAGAGAAGGAGGGCAAAGGCACAAAATGGATCTAACATTCTCCTTACATTTGGCACCCCTTTACAAAAGTTTGTCAGTTCTATGGTGGCACAACAAAGGGATGCTTTTGACACTAATTCTGTAATGGCTGAAGGGCACACCTTAATCCATCTTAGAATATTAGCCAAACATTCCCAAGTTCATTTGATAAACTGCTGACTGGTAAATACCATGTCAATGATGTACAATGTATAAGCAGAAAATAAAATTATATCACAAAACATTATAAAACATTTCAAAATAGAATTGCCCCCTAGAGGCCCTTTCACTAAAGCTTAGTATGTACTAAGGCCCTGTTTCTATAAATGATACCTATCAATGTAGGCACCTAACTTAACCCCTCTTTAACTAACGCATAGCAGTCACGGTAACTGCTCCGACGCTCATAGAATTCTTATGAGCGTTAGAGCAGTTACCGCTGCGGCTGGTGCTAAAATCCACGCTACACATTAATAAAAGATGGGGGGGGGGGCTTAATGTTTTTAATTGGCGCTGATAAATTGAAATCATCTTTATAAACTGATTACAACAAACAAGGTGTTTACATGGAGGTGCAAGGTGAGGGGTGGAGTTTGGGCGTGGATTGTTAGGTGCTGGTATTTTAAGACATGAAAACCCTGGCCTAATATATTGGCGCCTATCTGTGCTTAATTCGCTTTAGATGCTGCTAGGCACAATTCTACAAATGTCATCTAACTTTGAATGACAAACTGTAGGTGCCATTTTCCTAAGCGCCTACCAAGTTAGGTGTCGTTTATAGAGTCAGGCCCTAAATGCTAAGAAGCCCATTAATATAAAAAAGACTTCTTAGCGTTTAGAGCCAGATTCTCTATCTGGTGCCAATATCGGTGACCTCCTTAAAAGCAGCTGCCACGCATTGGCGCTGCTTCAGAATTGCACCTGTGGGAAAGATAGGCACCAGAAATGTAAGCCAAGGCTTTCCGGGCCTACATTTTTAGCATCTATCATTGTGTGAATCATGTCTATATAGGTACTTTAGGCCACCTAATGCCACTTTTGGCATTGGCCACATCTACTTTGGCATTCAGGAGCCTAAAGTGCCTACGTAGGCCTATTATTTAGCCTAAAGCACCTATGTAGGCCTTTTATATAGGCACTGGTAGGCACTTCAACCTTGCTGTTTTTTGCCATTTCTAACGATGTCCTTCAATTACTTAGGCACCGGTAGGGCCTACTGGTGACTAAGTTTAGGTGCCAGTTTTAAAATTTCCCCCTCAGGGCTGAATTCTATATATGGCATGCAAAAAAGCAGTGCTGAAAAAATACTGTTTTATAAATCATGCTTAAAGTTAGGCACGGTTTATAGAATAGCATTTATGTCCAGGAATCATGACTAAATATTGGTACACAGCAAGAAACAACAACGAAGGTGACCAATTGGTGCTCAATCCCTTTTATTTTGCAATAGATTTGACACAATCGTGTTTCTGCCCAAATAGGCCTGCCTCAGGAGACTTGTTATTTAATCACGATAGATAAGATGTGCAGATTCACATACTCATATTATTCATTAAGTTGACATTGAACCATGAAAAACACTGTGTGCCGAGTTGAGCTGAGCTGTTTCTTGTCTTAGGGACAGGTTTTCCCTCATGGCTCCATGCTCCCTCCTGCTTGTGCTGGTTCAGTGGCTGACTCCTGAGGCAAGCCCATTTGGACCGAAACACAGTTGTGTCAAGTCTACTGCAAAATAAAAGGGATTGAGCACCAATTGGTCACCTTTGTTGTTGTTTCTTGCTTTTCACTGGTGTGAAGGCGGTTTCTCCTGTTTGTTTTCTAAATATTGGTACAGCCATTTGCATCAGGGAAAATGTGACATAAATGCCTGCCCTTAAATTTTAGCATGGATGCTCATATTCTATAATTACATGTCTAACTGAAAGTAATTCCCATGACCCGCCCATTTCCGTGCTCTCTCTTTTGACTCTCATGTAAAATTTAGGTGTGAATCCCACACCTATGAGTACTTGTAATTGATTTTAATTAGCACCGATAATTGATTGCTAAGAAGCCAATAATTGTGCTAATTAACTTATTATTCAATTAAATTGTGCACCCAATTTAGGTATGCAACCAAATCTGTGTACATAGTTTAAAGTGTTTTTGTTTTTTTAATAGAATTTTGGGGTTAGTAGGCACTACATTTTAGTAAAAGGGCTTCTAAGTGATTTAGGTGCACTGCTTATAAAATAATGCCCAACACACATGAAATTACTAATTACATTGATACCAATCATGAGTATAAGCACTGCTTTCTATAAACTAGACATATTATTGACACTTAATTATAAAGTGTCACCTAGGATAAGAGGATAAGTAAGTGCCTATATGAAGCTTAATCTCCAAGAAAAACAAGTGCTTACATCTAAGTTATGGTCACTAACACCAACCCTATAGCCCCTCAAGGGAAGAATAACCAAATCACAGTTACCAGATGCAAGGTTCACCTTGGGGATTTGTACCCCAAAAAAAGATCTGGGTGTCATTATAGATAATACGCTGAAACCTTCCACTCAATGTGTGGCAGCAGCCTAAAAAAGCAAACAAGATGCTAGGAATTATTAGAAAAGGGATGTGTTATAATGCCTCTATATCGTTCCAGGGTGTGACCTCACTTTTTGAGTACTGTGTTCAATTCTGATTGTCTTAACTGCTTGTTTCTGCTTTTGTGCTATGGCAAAATAATAGTGAAATAATTCTCGCCAACAGTTGGAAAATACTTCTATCTATGCAATTATGCACCTTATTACTTGATAATGCTCTATGTTCTTTCCCACTTTTTAACTCGTATCCTGGAAGCTACTTCTACTTAATTTGGCTTAGACATTTGAAAAGTAAGAAAAAAAAAGTAAGGTTTGATTATAGACTTCATTTAAGACTGGAATTTGGTTTCTCTCTGTTCTTGTATCAAAGATAAAATTGAAGTGGTGGTGTCATGTTAGTTATTCAGGTAATGAGATTTTATATTAAAAAGAATAAATTAAACTTATACTGCAAAGCTATTGGCAGGAGGGCTACAAGGAACCATTCTAGCTCACAAAAAAAGGAGTTTATACATTAATGCAGTGAGCATCTAGTTATTAGGAGCAGAAATTCAAAGCTCAAAGCATGTCAAATGCTTCAAAAACAAAGACTTGGCTTGTATTGTTTTTGTTTGAAAATGATGGTATCGAGTCTTCTCAAAATGTTTTATTTGTAAAAAGAAGTAAAATATATGATGTAAAAATGATTTGTACATGGGTAGACTGCGTCCATTACATGCCAAAGATTTAAATCAAATGTGGGACACGTTTAATCAGAAATGAAAACAGCTTTTAACTAACCTTGAACTGTTATACAACTGAATATTTGGAAATTCTGAAGAGCTGTAATATTAGCCTTTATTTTCTCTTACCCATTATAAATAACTTGATGGGTTAACAGTATTTTTTTGTGTGGGGGAAGATTTTTTTTTTTTTTTTTTTGTGATATCAGCTACCTTTTTGAAAGCATAAGGTTTTACTATAACAAGTCTTGGCACTGCTGCTGTACATCAGACTGTATTATTTGATCTTTAATTTATCACAGATCTAGCAGTTTGTTTGACAGTTGATCATGCTTTCATCTAATGGCTGCACAGCAAGTGTGGTATACCAGTTCATGGATGCCACTGACTGAAATTAGAGGTCTACATTCATGTTCATTTTTTTTAATCCATTGGTTGCAACTGGTCTACTCTCTAAGAGAGACCCAAATATTGGGTATGTTGCCCATCTGTCTTCCCAGATTTTTGTTGTTTCCAAAATAATTATTATGAGAAAATACTTCTTCACTGAGAACAAATGATCTCTATCAGTG
This sequence comes from Geotrypetes seraphini, assembly GCF_902459505.1. Classification (NCBI taxonomy): domain Eukaryota; kingdom Metazoa; phylum Chordata; class Amphibia; order Gymnophiona; family Dermophiidae; genus Geotrypetes; species Geotrypetes seraphini. The sequence goes on from NC_047087.1 coordinate 61,589,147, forward strand.
TTCTTGATGACTGGGAGAAGAATAATGAGAAATGGATATGCAGAGGCTCATTTATAAAGTCAGGTGTTGTGTCATCCAGGCAAACAATACTGTGCATTGAGTCACTAAGGAACTCTTTTATTAAAGTGTGTTCGTTGGATAACAGGTTGTTTTATCCATCTGTGGATATAGAAATATGTTTTTCTTTGTTGCTTAATGTTGCAAGCTGCAAGATGAACTGCAAGATTTAATGAGGGAAAACTACTGAAATGCTACAGCCTACTTGGGCAAAGGGGCCAGCTCTAGGGGAAAGGGGAAAAGAAACTGGCAAATAAATAGAGCCAGGAATAAAAAGAGAATGTTGTGGATCGTGATAAAATATGGCTTGGTCTAAGAAAAAAGACTACTGGATTTAAGTTAAGAAAAATTGATCCAGAAGGTTTATTCTATCTAGTGATTCTATCTTGAACTTTAATTTTGAGCTTTTATGTGGAAACATGCAGCTCAAGCTACGAGGACTGGCTGTCAAGATTAGCTATGTCCAGTGGCATACCTAGCATATGTGACACCCGGGGCCCATCATTTTTTGACACGCCCCCATCTATATGAAAAACATTATTTTTAATAACAATTCACACATCACACAAGAATGTACCTAGGAAAAGGCAGCATCTTACATACTGCAGTGAACAGTACAACATCAGTACACCCATTGTAAAACTAAACAAGCCAGACTAATACAGATCAATCCTACACAGTCAATCCTAACAGAAAACCATGTCTTTCATACACACAGAACATAGACACACCCTCACCTAGTATAGAATAAGTAATCACAAACTAAAAATAGAAATATGTAGATAAAGTTTAAATGGAACCACCAAGAAGCCAAACCAGTGAAAAACCACAGAAACAATGACACATAACCCCCTAATACTCTGCAAATATAAATATAGTAGATGTACATTTGAAGAAACTGACAAACAATCACCACTTTACAAATTAAAAAGAAATAAAACAAAAATTGAAAATAAGAATATACCATTTTATTGGACTAATCCATTTTTCAATTAACTTTCAGAGGCCATAGCCTTCTTCATCGGGTCAATATAGTATACTGCTGCTACATTATGTACTATCCTGACCTGAGAAAGGGGTTTTGGTCTCTAAAAGTTAGTAAAAAATGTATTAAAATTAGTCTCATAAAAAGATTACCTTATTTTCTGTTTATAAAAGATTTATCAATACAACTACACTACTATTTTATTCTAAAGCAACAAAAAATATTTTTCTACCTTTTCTTGTTTCTGCTTTAATCATCTTGTCTTCATTCTCTTCTTTTTAGCCAGCATCTGTCCTCTCTCTGTCTTCCATGCAGCATCAGCTCCTTACATCCACTGCCCACCCTCTCCCCATTCCATATGGCATCTTCCCTCTTTCTATGCTCCTTCCATAAACTGTCTATCCTGTGCCCCTTCTCTCCTTTGTACACGATTCATTTCAGTTCTGCCACCTCTTCATTTTTCTCTCTATGTCGCCACCCCCTCCCCTATGCTCTGGCATCTCTCTCTTTCCTTCCCTCCCCACGGTCTGGCATCTCTGTCTCCTTCCCTGATTCCCTGGCATCTCTCTCCTTTCCTTTTCTTCCATCTCTCCCTCCCCCTCCATGCTCTGACATCTCCTCCTTCCTTTCCCCCTTCCTTTCCCCTTGGTCTGACATACCTTCCTCCTTCCCTCCATGCCCTGGCATCTCTTCCTTCCTCTCTCCATGCCCTGGCATCTCTTCCTTCCTCCCTCTCTTCCCTCCATGCCCTGGAATCTCTTCTTCCCTCCCATCCCTCCATGCCCTGGCATCTCCTTCATTCCTTCTTTTCCCTCCATGCCCTGGCATCTTCTTTCATTCCTTCCTTTCCCTTTCATTCCTTCCTTTCCCTTTCATTCCTTCCTTTCCCTCCCTCCTTTCCTCATAAGAACATAAGAAGCGCCATCTCCGGATCAGACCTTCGGTCCATCAAGTCCGGCGATCCGCACACGCGGAGGCCCTGCTAGGTATACACCTCTCTTTCTCCCTCCAGTTGGGTGCAAAAATTCTCTCCCCCTCTGCTCCCTTTCCTCCTTCTGTCACCCTGTCTCCGGTCAGCAGTGAAGCCCCTAAGCGGGTGCTCCAAGTCTGGCGTCATGAACTTCTTCGGGCAGCAACATTCACAATTCGCAGCTGTTGCCAGCTTTGGGTCTTTTTCTCTGGCGGGTCCTGCCTTTATGGAATCAGGAAGTAGGCATTACCCAGCCGAGAGGAAGGCCTAAAGCTGGCAACAGCAGCAAATTGTAAATGCTGTTGCTGCCCGAAGAAGTTCATGACGCCAGGCCTTGGAGCACCCAGGGCAGACCGCTTCTCCCCCGCCCCTCCCCGGTAGCAAAAACATAAGAACATAAAAATAGCCTTACTGGGTCAGACCAATGGTCCATCAAGCCCAGTAGCCCATTCTCACAGTGGCCAATCCTGGTTCCTAGGACCTGGCCAAAACCCAAGGAGTAGCAATATTCCATGCTACTGATCCAGGGCAAGCAGTGGCTTCCCCCATGTCTTTCTCAATAACAGACTATGGACTTTTCCTCTAGGAACTTGTCCAAACCTTTCTTAAAACCAGCTATGCTATCCGCTCCTACCACAACCTCTGGCAATGCGTTCCAAAGCCCAACTATTCTCTTCCCATCTCACCACCCTACAAAAACACTTGTCCTGGATGGCTATGGTTGAACATTAAAGTGATGTATCCAGACAGCTGAATGTTAATATTCTTTATGCCCTACCCTTATGGGCACAGTTCTCTATGCCAGGAGTGTCATAGATGCAAAAGGAAACTAACCATTTGCCATAGTGTAGCCTCAATTGACACTCAGATTTGGCTCTTTAAAATGCATTAAGCAAGTCCAGACATTCAAAGGTGCAAACCTAGGGCTGAGACAATCTGCCAAGGTTAAGTGAAATTAGATGACTGCTAGAAAAAACTTGAGAAAAGAAACTGAATAAAAGGCCTGGAAAGTAGGGGCACTGCGGATCAAACCATAGTCTTTCCATGATCACTCAGGGAAAGAGATGCTGCTCGGTCTTCACTAGCAAACACTACAGGAAGCCCATCAATCTTACCAAATTTACTAAAGTGCTTAGTTTAGTCAATTTGATTCGGGACTAGCAGGAATCAGTCTGGGGTGGCTGAGGCAGGCAAAGGACTTTTTGGTACATGGTAACCCAACCCTTCTGCCACAACAGGCCTAATTACTCAAAGCTCCATAAAAGGAAGAGGCGAGACACTGGAGGAGTGGGGTAGCAATGGGGAGATGTTGGGGAGCAGGAGGATTCTGGGTATTGGGAGTGGGGTGTTGAGGCCTCCGCAGATCGGTACCTTCATGCGCTCCAGCTACCTGACATATTCCTTCCTTAACGTGACCATTTATTTTTTAAATCAAAATGGGACATCTATTAATTTTCAGTCCCGCCCCCAACTTCTTCCATTCATTTTTCATGAACACACAATATCTTATTAATTCATAATGGTAACCATAAAATTTTTCTTTTAAACACAAAGCACACTATACACAGAGAAAAAGTTAATTATCATTTACGAGTTTTGTGTTTTTTTTTCAAAGATGTCAAGGCAGATGACTTTAAAATATGCAATGTCATCTTAGTAACTATAGAAAAATAGACAAATATAGTGCAAAATATAGGCAGCAGATATAAATTTTCAAAACTGACATATTTTGATCACTAAATTGAAAATAAAATCATTTTTTCTACCTTTGCTGTCTGGTGATTTCATGAGTCTCTAGATGCACTTTCTTCTGACTGTGCATCCAATATTTCTCTCTTTCTTTCACATCCAACATTTCTTTCACAATTCAGCCCCTTCCCCTTTGGGTCCAGGTCTTTCTCCTTCTTTCTCCAGCCCCATCCCCTTTGGGTCCAGGTCTCTCTCTTTCTTTCTCTTTCTTCCAGATGTCAATTCTGATATAGAAGAGGAAGTTCTAGGCCAGCCAGAACTGATGTCAGGGAGAGGGCTTCTGGGCCGGCACCTGAACATGCCTTCCAACTGTTGTTGAGGCAGCAGGCGGGGAAGCAGGGAGAGAGCCCATTCTTCCCACTCCATCGGAGGACAAAAGAGGAAGGAGGAAGGGACATGGTGCCCCTGCTGAGAGAGAGGGAATTTTAAGTGGAAAAGTTTTCTGGTGGAGTAGGATGGTCAATTCCTTTTACTTTCATTTCTAAAAAGTCCCAATCCAATCCAATCCTTAGGTCCATCCAATCTAATCTAATCCCAATCCAATCCAATCCCAAGATATCTCCAATACCAGGTGCCTAACTCGGTTTACTTGATGAATTTTATATGAGGTAAAAGGCTTCCTCCAAAAAAACTCCACCTGCAGTACACGGCCATTAATACAGCTTTCTCCAACCCGGGCTTTGAGATGGGGAACGGTTGGGAACACCTCAAGCTCGTTCAGAGTCGGTTAGGGACTGTTTAAAGAAATTAAGTAAGAGGTGGAGGCGGACGTGGGGAGACAAAGGGGAGGAGCAACTAGGCCAGGAACAGCTGCAGCATCCCCTTACACAAAGCTGCCTGCTGCAACCATCACCCTAGCGATGGTGGGACGCGCGCCCAGTACAGAGTCGGCACCTCGTAGCCCGTACCAACACGAACAGGTGAGAGACAGGAAGGGGGGCCGTGAGAATGCACATCGGTCCGATGTCATCTCGATCCCAGTGCAGCTCGCGCCACAAGACAAGGGACTCGTTGGGCGAGTGACATCATATCCTGCCCCTTGCTCTGTGTGTGTGAGCGCGTAAAGCACAGCTGTCGATTGCACACTGTCCCTCGGTGGCTGGTGGCGAGATCAGGAGGGTTTTTCCCGCCGATCTTCACTTCCAGAGTCGCCGAGTCCCGACGAAGTCCACTGATTGGCCTGGACTGCTGCTCACACCCACCTCTCCTCCTGATTCGCATGCTCGTCCGCTTCCTGCCGTGGATTGACCGCAGCCCTGCTGTCTCCGCTGCCCCGAAGCTTTCCTTCTGCTGCGACTCAGCCGGCTGTGCACCCCTTTGAAGCGTGCACCTGGGGTGGACCACCCCCCCCAACCCCCCCTTGGTACGCCACTGGCTATGTCTTGCCACTGCACATGTTCTACTTGTCTCCTGTCCTCTACCCATGCTCAGTAGCTACAGTAACTTGGGATTTTTACCACACTTGCTCATTTTAGCATGTGGTGGTAGTTAGTAAAGCATGACACGGGGACAAATTTTTCCCCATCCCCATAGGAACTCATTTTCCTGTCCTGTCCCTACAAGTTATTTTTCTGTCCCTGCCCCATTCCTCCAAGCTCCATCATCATCTGCACAAGCCTCAAACACTTTAAAATCATAAGCATTCAAGACTTGTACGGTTAAGGCAGAGCTTAAAGGAATGGAACAGCGACAAAACTCACAGGGACGGGGCGGGGAAATTGAGTTCTTGCTGGGACGGGGACAAATTAGTCCCCATGTCATTCTCTAGTGGTTAGTTCCTAACTTTACTGCCCGATTCAGGAAAAAATATTTCGATTCGATTCAATTCAGCCTATTGAATCGATTTTTCGATTCAATTTTCCTGCCCAAATGATTATTTTTTTCAAACATCCTAGTGGGTTTATTTTATAGTCTCCTCACTCCTTTTATAAACTTTTCACCCCCTTCATCCTCTCCTACCCACACTGGCGCTTTGGTGTAAACAAAATAAACAAAAAAGACTTTTCCTCTCTCTGTTAAATCCTAACTCACGTTCGTGGTCTAACACCACCTCTGGCAGGATACACATTTCAAATCTGACATATTGTAATCACAAAATAGAAAATAAAATGATTTTTTTCTACCTTTTGTTGTCTGGTCATTATTCAGATCTTGTTGGTCCCAGGCTCTGGTTGTCTTCTGATAACTCACTTGCCAGGATCTCCTTCATTCTTTGTGCTAACCATCCATCTTCTATCTCTGTCCTCCCCTTCTGTTTCCCTTCCCTCCCCCGGAGGTCTGGCATCTTCCTTTTTTTCGTCTCCATCCCCAGATCCACCTTATCTCAACTACCCTTTCATCCAGTATATCTCCCTCCTTCCCCACCACCCCAGGTTCCACCAGCTCTCCCTTTCTCTTCCCAACTACCCTCCTATCCAGTATCTCTAGCCCCATCCCTGTGTACAACTTCTCTCCCTTTCTGTTCCTTGTAATGTAATGTATATTATTTCTTATATACCGCTACATCCGTTAGGTTCTAAGCGGTTTACAGAAAATATACATTAAGATTAGAAATAATTCCCTCCCTAAATCCCATTGTCCACCATCTCTCTCCCTCTCCTGTTTTTAGATCCATTATTTCTTCTATCCCTCCCCCCATTTCCCCTCTCCTTCCATCAAATCTCCTCTCCCCCAAGTTCATCTCTCCCTCCCCGTCCATCCATCTTCCCCTCCATCTTCTCCCCATCTCTCCTCCTCCAGTCCAACAACTCCAAGTCCTTCTCCCCTCGCCCCCCAGCTCTGACTCCCAATACAGAAGCTTTTGACCATTAACACATAGAGCTGGGAAGGAGCCCATTAGGGGGCTTAAGGTCCTTTATATTTTGTGCCCTGTGCTGGGGCAGAGGGTGGGGAGGAAAGGCCCTTGTGGCCTCCAAATCTGACTATGAGGGCCCTCTAAGCCTTGCTACGAACCACCACAAAAAGACGAGACCTGTTTTTTAACACATTGCAATAGCCAGGAGTATGTCAAGTTCTCTGCTGTGGCAACAAGCAAACAATTTCTTAAATATTTTATCTATGAAGCAAATGTGTTTATTTGCAGACCGTGCTTAATTCTCGCAGGGGGAAAAATAAAATATAATGGATCCTAAGCCCTGTAAACATTTGCACAGGAGGCCCGAAGAGAGAAAAATAAGATATGGGTTAAACAGCAGTAGGGCACTGAGGGAATAGAAATAACAAAGGGAATTAAACGATCTGTCTGGAATTATTCACTATTCTCTTTTCGCTGAGCACTCGCATCTACACTTCAGTTGTAGGGGAGCAGGAAACAAACAGAGCCAGATTATTAGCATGTCAAAGCCCCCACATGCCCCCAACCAGCACTGGCCACCACGATTGCCCACGACCGTCTTCCCTTCTCTGGCCAATAATATAGTCGCCTGCCTCACAAGCGAGGAGCAAAGCCAAGATGCAGAAAAAGAAGAATCGTGAGAGCCCACCGGGCACCAATAGGCACTTGGAAATGATCTCCAGTTTCACTCCCTCCAGCTGCCTTTTGCCTATTACAAATCCCATGGCGAGCAGCGCATTGTAGTGCAGGCGAGGGGCAGGGGGTGGGCATGCGAGGTAGGAGGCAGCCTAAAGCAGCAACGGCAGTGAACTTGGCTTCCGCTCCTGCTTTAGGAGATCTGAAGGCATGGGGAGTAGGGTTGGTCACCCCGAATTGGGAGGCCAATTTTTTTGTTTTAATGAACTGATTCGAATTGATTCATCCGAAGTGAATTGGTGAATCGATTCGAATCGTGAATCAGGCAGCACTACCTAACACCAACACCTGCATTGTTTGCTTAATTTGGCTTAGTAAACATTCCCCTAAACTGCATGCCAATATAGCATAGGGGAAATATATAGTGGTAGTGTATGTAAAATTATATGATAGCCAAAAGAATCCCAAATTATCAGATCTACTTTTAATGCTTAGAAATTCAGTATCATAATAGCTAGTGAAAAACACAGAAATAAACTTGTATTCTCAGAATGGAGAATCCATACTGATCTTTTTGGCTCAGAATTATCAGTCATTATTTCCTAACTCAAATTTCCCTTTTTAAGAACTAGCATATTTAGGAGCCTAAGTATTAACCTGTAACAATACTGAAAGACTAGTACTCATTTCTGGGAAATATAACTATGAGATGCAAATGAGCTCTTGGCTCATTTATATCCTAAGCTAAATTTTACTTAGAATTTGGCACCCTCCCAGCAGGGTCCTCAAAAGATCTCCACTTTCATCATTAGTGTTCAACCTTCTACTGCAATCTTTGGGAACCAACCTAGAGCTTGCACGAATAAATGACCAGACAACATATCGATCATGCTACCTGCAATGGCTGCATTATCCAACATCCTCACCATTCTCAATAAATGTGTCCACATCATAGAAAACTGTACCTCAACCAACTGCCTCAAACTAAATAAGAACAAAACCTAATTCCTTTGGCTAGGACCCTCACCTGACCCAATCTACACTCCAAAGATTACAGTAGATGGCAAAGACTTTCCATTAGAACTACAATCCCAAATCATAGGAGTAGAAATTGATGACCACCAATCCATGAAGAGCCAGATACAATAAAACAATCTTTCTTTGTAATAAGAAAGCTAAGATCCATCAGAAAATACTTTGAAACAGAGGCTTTCCAAAGTTAGTTTATTTATTTATTCAATTTTCTATATCGTTCTCCCAGGGGAGCTCAGAACAGTTTATCTGAAGTGCAGTCCCTAATCCTATCTCAACTACTGTAATGTAACACTAGTTCTTTGCTCTAAAACATTGTTATCATATCTACAGCTAGTTCAAAATGCAATAGTAAGACTTATATTCTACAGCTCTACTATATGAAATATATTGGCTGCTCACAACCGCAAGGATCAAGTTTAAATTAGGGAATTTAAATTAGAGAATGCCCCCGACTACCTAACAGAGTTGGCCATCCTGCTCCAGAGTGCCTTCAACAAATATTCCACCAGAAATTTTTTCCACTTAAAATTCCCAGCATGCAACAATATAAAGTCTACCAGGCAAAGGGCTTTGGAATAACCTTTCTGCCCCACTATAGAATCTGGGCTCCTTCCAACTATTCCGAAAGCATCTAAAAACCAGGCTATTCACAAAAATATAAGGCTCTCTTCCCTCCCTGTACTCAACCTCCAATGCCATTATGCTGTTCCTTCCTTATATTAAGCTTTTGTAAATCGTGCCGAGCTCTATAATTATGGAGATGATGCGATATATAAACTTAAGGTTTAGTTTAGTTTAGTTTAGCCCATCCAATATCAATTAGCAAAATGCTAGAACCAACTACCACTTATACTTACACTACGATCTTGTAACCACCATCTCAGTTCAGAAAACTTTTAAAAGCATTTGTATACCAAGACAGGGAACTAAATCTGAAGTAACTGAAATCATAATTGTAAAAGCCAATTTCTAAACTGTCTAATGCAATATTTTGCTGTCCTTGTACAATCAATCATTCTTTCCAGACTGGACTATTGTAACTCCATCTATCTAAGTCGAACCAAGAAAAGTCATCAAAGACTTCAGTGGATCCAGAACACTGCAGCTAGGTTGATGTTCGCAAAAAGTAAATTTGATCATGTTTCCCCACTTCTGTCAAAACTTCACTGGCTTCTAGAGATTTCTAGGGTTCACTTTAAATGTACCTGCCTAACATTCAAAATCCTAAATGGCATTCTTCCTCCCCTAATTCCACTATCTTGGAATTCTTCGAGAAGTGACATTACCAGATCCACCCAAAAAACTTAAACTATCTTTCCCCTTGTTAAAAGGCATCATCTATGTAGGAAAATTAGGGAAATCTCTTTTCTTCAAAAACACTGAGCTTTGGAATAACCTTCCTGCCCTGCTGTGGAATCCTGGCTCCTTCCAATTATTCCAAAAGCATTTGAAAACCTGGCTTTTCTCAAAAATGTAAAGCTCACCACCCCCTTTATAATCACTAATTCTTATTATGTTTGTCCCTCGTTTATTAAAGTACCTGTAAACCGTGCGAGCTCTATCTTTATGGAGAGGGTGCATTATATAAACTTAAGGTTTAGTTTAGTTCCTGGGACATAGTGATGAGCCAACAATGACCTACTTGAACTTGCAACTATGTATTTGTAACTATGACCTAACTATAGTAATAACTGTACTAGCAACTCTATTGAATAAACATGTCAAACTGTCCATTGTAATTTCCAACCTCTTGTAATATAATCTGACCTTGAACTGAATAGGTAAAGACGGAATAGAAAAACTGATTAGTATAACATAACATTACATAATTTTGCAATAGTTAGGCAGTGGTAATACGTGAAAAAAAATAAAATAAATTATTTTGTGCAGTGATTACAGCCTAAATTTATAGCTTTATCTTTCTCCTTCAAATCCCTTCCCAAGCATGAGCATCAAATCCTGTACTGTACTGTAAGGGGGGGGGGGCACCATCATAACCACTGGGCAGGGGCAAGTGAGGATCATTCCTGTCCCCATTCTATTTTGGTCCCTTTGAGGTGAGTCAAGGTACTGGGCAGGAGACACAGGTTGATGGGTTGGAACTATCTGTTGAAAAGGAATAGGATTTCAGAAATGGGCAAGGTTTGAGCTGTAGGGGTTGGTTGTTGTTTGGGGTTTTTTTTTTCCAGTCAAAATAAGCAGATGAAGCTTGGTTAGTTGAAAGAACGTGTACCCACTAAACATTTCTAAAAAGCAATTTTCAAAATTACACAATATTTTTGCAGACATACAAGTCTTATAAATCATCACATTACATCTGAAGTTTTGCATTAGAAGAAAAGTCTCTTAAATTCCTGTCTCCACACATCTATTATCAGATTTCATCTGAAACATGTAGATACAGAGCACAACAATGTATCAACATTTACATAAGCTTAAGAAATCAAAGAACCTTGCTATCTAATTATATACTTAGTTACAGTAATTTGTTTGCATCACACTTATATCACAGAACAGGCAAGGGCACATTGAAAATAGCTCAGAAAAAAAAAATAATGTTGTCTCCTACCTAGTTTCAGCGGAGGAGCCAATAATGCGGCAAGTTTTTGAAAGATTCTTAACAAAACAGTCTCTGTCAACACAAATGAATCACCATGTAAGATTATGATCCTTCTCTTACCGTGTTGGAAACAAAACCAAATTTACTGTAGCTAAAATATGTAAGCAACCAAAGCCAAGACTTTCATATGCATGCATCATTAGCTTATTGGAAGCTGCCATTTAGTCCCCATTATAGTTTTAAAATTTATTTCTCGTATCTACAGTATGTACTTTGAAGTTTGTGAAACGTGCTATTATTACACATCATTATATTTGTTTATTTATGCCACATGTGTCAATTACAAGGCCAGCGGTCCGAATCCGGCCCATCTGGCCTTTTTATTTGGCCCACAGCAAGGTTCCCAATCTTCCCCTTCTGAGCCCAGCATGTCCTCCCCTCCGTACTGGTCCGCCGCCACCGCTGCCGCACCGGAAAGTCTGCAGGCCTTGGCAGAGACTCGGCAGTGCTGTTCGTGGCTCCCCCTCCTGCCCTCCATCTGCCATGATCCAAGATGTTACGCATCATTGGAGACAGACCACGGCAGGCAAAAAGCAGGAGGAGGAGTCACACACAGCACTCACGAATCGCCAAGGCTGGCATATTCCCCGGCCCGGAAGCAACATCAGACCGGCACTGGAGGGAAAGGCATGATGGGTTGTGAAGAGAGCAAGATGAAGGGAGAGAGGTTGGACCTGGGGTAGTGTGGAGGAAGAGGGATAAAGATACTTGAAGGGAGAACCATTGGTAAGAGAAAGGGAGAAATGGTGGACCCGGGGGGAGGGAGGCAGGGAGACAGGGGGAGAGATGGAATGGGGGCAGTTGGGAAGAGAAATGGAGAGAAGTTGAATCTGGAGATGGAAGGGGATGGAGAAATGTTAGGCCTGGGGGTGGAAGGGAGAGAGAGATGCAGCATCTCTTTTTTTTCCATCCATCTCATTGCTCAGCATCAAGGGGAGAGGGAAGAAGAACAACAGAAAACAGATGGAGCAAAATGTTGGACCAATAGGAGAGAGGAGGAGAGATAGAACGGAATAGGAGGCTGGGAAAGGAGTGAAATGGGAAATGGGAGAGCTACAGAATAAGAGAAGATGGAAAATTGATAGGTAGCTGAAAATTTAAAAAGGAGAAGGATGAGAAAGAGGGCAAGATTTGAGTGGACAGAGGGAGAAAAGAAAAAAAGGAGAAAAGTTGAAAGGGAAAAATCAATATGTTGGAGACAGGGACTGGAGCAAGAGAGAAGAGGAGAAAAAAAATGGACAGCAGACACTGGAAAAAGAATTCGAAGATAGACAAAATCAGAAAGAGAAACTGGGACCAAAAGCAAAATGACCAGACAACAAAAGGTAGAAAAAATAATTTTATTTTCTATTTTGTGATTACAATATGTCAAATTTGAAATATGTATCCTGCCAGAGCTGGTGTTAGACAGCAAGCGTGAACTAGGACCTAAAAGAGAGGAAAAGTCTTTTTTATTTATTTTGTAGCCGGCGTGGGGGTTGGAGAGGTTGCATCCCTATACTTCTACTAAGACTAACCCCATTCTTTGCTGGCGCACAGCATGAGTTTTCTCAAGATGGAGTAAAATTACAAATCCCAAAAGGCCTGGAATTCAGCCTGAGGAATCATGGGACCAAAATAGGAGAAATGATGAGCCAAGGGCTGATGAAAAACAGCTGTGGGGGTGAGCGCTCCTTACAGTTTAGAGAACCCCTAACCGAGGAGCGAGTTACCTTCATATAAATAATAAGGTAATAAAGGCAGCTGCAGAAACTGCTTCAGGACTGTAATTATCCTTCTTAATTTGTGTTTGTGCCATATTGTTGAACAAATTACTTCCTTTTTATCACATCAGTGTAAAAGCTGACAATACCAAAATGAACAAACAATCACACTCCAAAGTACATCCAAACATACAACTACTTTCAACTGGATCTTCAGAGTACCAGGAGAGCAGCGTAACTCAAGCTGGCTGGAATCGTCATTGATCCTGTTGTTGTAATTCATATATTTCTTCTTTTAAAGTGTTTTTTTTTTTTATATATTACTTTATGCAGTAAATAAATTAATAATTCAAAGTTTATGTTACTCATCTTTGCAATGACACCCCATCCGACGAGATATCCTTTTCACTAACTTTCATCAGGGTTGAGGTGAATCAAAACTATAGTACGATGCAAGCCAAAAACCACACTTTAATGCTAATCAAAAAACCATGAACAATCACATGCAGGTCATGATTCAGCCATGAGGCAGGGAGACAAAGACAAAAATTTGAATTAATCACAGGGTTTTATATCCAGATTAGCATTAATGTTTGTTTTTTGGCTTGCAGCACACTATACTGACATGATAAAACAGGGGGGACAAGACACTTTTTAGATATATTAGTGATGGGAAGAAGTGCAAAATGTCATTGTGAGACTCAAAGGTAAAGAGGAAAAATATGTAGAAGCTGATAAAGATAAGGCTGAATTGCTTAAGAGATATTTCTGTTCTGTGTTCACAGCTCAACGGCCAGGAGCGGGACTGCAGAAGCCAAACAACAGATAGAGATGGAGGTGTGGTAGACCCTGATTGATCTTCAAAGGATTTTATTTGTGAGGAGCCAGCTAAACTAAAGGTGGGAAAAGCAATGGGGCCAGATGGTGTACATCTGAGGGTACTGAAGGAACTTAGGAAAGTTCTGGTGACTCTGCTGGCTGACCTTTTCAATGCTTCTCTAGAGTCAGGAGTGCTTCCTGAGGACTGGAGAAGGGTGGATGTGGTCTCTTAACAAAAGTGGAAGTAAGGAAGAAGTAGGGAACTACAGGCCAGTAGGGAAATACTTCATTCATAGAGACCGATACAGTATCTCCAATCAAATTCATAATACTTGAATGAAGTGTTTCACTCAATTAACTGATCACTCTAATAAAGGCTCCTGAGGCAGGCCATTTTGGCCAAAAACATGTGCGTGTCGAGCCATCGCAGACTGTTATGATTGATTGAATAAATTGCACACCATCATTACTACGTATCTCCACTGTGGTTTGTTCATTTCTACTTAGCTTGTGGAGATCTTTCTCCTGGTTTGTTTGGTAAAATTCTGGAGACCACACCTTCAAAATATATAAACAGGATGAGTCAGTCTAGAGGAAGGCTACTAAAATGGTTGATGGTCTTCATAATAAAGTGTAGCTGGACAGACTTAAAAATCTCAATATGTATATTTTGGAGGAAAGGCAGGAGAGGGGAGATATGATAGAGACGTTTAAATTCAAAAATCAATCCACAAGAATATTACTCTTCAAAGATGGGCTATACACCCTCGATAAACATTTTAATCCACAGTGGAGAAAAAGCCTCAAAATTTTCATAAACATCAGCAGTCAACTATCAATAATGATTTAAAGTTCAAATCTGCTTCTTTTAATATCATTGGCAAAAAAAACTCCACCACCACAGAAATGTAATTTAGGGTAATATTCCCATCACTGGGCACAGGAAAAGCAAAAACAAAATGATATTAAAAGAAGCAGATTTGAACTTTAAATCATTATTGATAGTTGACTGCTGATGTTTATGAAAATTTTGAGGCTTTTTCTCCACTTTGGATTGAAATGTTTATTGAGGGTGTATAGCCCATCTTTGGAGAGTAATATTTTTGTGGATTGATTTTTGAGTTTATTCTATTACTCTGTAAGTTTTCTTGAGAGATGTTTAAATACCTACATGGCATAAATGCATATGAGGCGAGCCTCTTTCAATTGAAAAGAAAATCTGGAATGAGGGGACCTCAAAAAATACTTTTTTCATGGAAAGGATGGTGAATTCTTGGAACGGCCTCCCGGTGGAGGTGGTGGAGACAAAAAAGTGTATCTGTATTCAATAAAGCTTGGGACAGTCTAGATATTCTTAGACTTAGCCTTCTCTTACATCATAGGTTTTGGATTTCTTTACAAGACTTTTAACGATTTGTACAATAAAGTAACTGGTTGAATATCTGACATCTCATTTGCCTCTTTCCATTGTACTGCTGTTCAATAAAGCTTGTGACATGTACGTCGGTTCTCTAAGAGAGGAGAAGGGATAGTAGATGGCTTATGGTCTTTACCTGCTTTCATTTTTTGTGTCTCTATGAGGCACTATTGTACCTTTATTCAGAGAGAGTGCTCAAGATCTACCTGCCCCATTCCTGTAAGCTCTGCCTTAACAGCACAAGCTACGAACATATGATTTTAAAGTGTTTGAGGCTTGTGCAGATGAGGACAGAGCTTGTCGTAATGGGGCAGGGACAGGAAAATAATTCATGGGGATGGGAGGGAAAAATGAGTTCCATGGGGATGGGGAAAAATTTGTCCCCGTGTCATTTTATACAGAGCTCTACACTTGCACCCATTTTCTTCAACTTTTCATGACCCCTTTGGCCACTGTTATTAAGGATCTAGGCATTAGTACTTTCCTATACATGAATAACATCCCATTTTAATAGCACATACTGTAACTCATGTGATCTCCCATTTTCAAAACAGACTAAACACTAGTCTTGCAACTATCCCTTAGTTAACATCATATAATCTTATTCTTAATCCCTTAAAGTTTGAAGCCCTCTGATTTACTGGCTGTTAATCTCCTGTTCCTTTCCAACCCCCTTTCATTTGACAGATATGCTTTTATGATCTTAGAAGAATTAGATCCCTCAAAGCATTACTGGATGAGGGTGCACTGAAGACATCAATGTGCATTAATTCTTAACCACTTACCTCCTGTTTTACTAAGGTGCGCTATGCGTTTTAGTGTGCGTTTAGCGCACGCTAAATGTATACACTCACTAACTGCTAATGCGTCCATAGCCTATCATGCACGCATTAGTGTTTAGCACATAGTTAGTGCGTGCTAACATTTAATCACACTAAAACGCTTAGTGTACCTTTGTAAAAGGAGCCCTTAGACTACTGCAATTCACTTCTTATTAGGTGTCCCACCAGTTTCAACTAGTACAAAACACGGCTGTGAGAATGATTTAAGGGGTAAAAATTAACCATGTTACAACCCCTCTTCTCTGCCCAAAACTGACTCATCATCGACAGGCTTCAATACTAGGTCCTTTTGCCGGCTCATAAAGCATTTTATACTGGACTACCAAACTATTTCTCTGCTATGCTGGTGCCTTATGTTCACAACCACTCATGTTGCTCCTCCACAGCTCATTTATTGGTTGTACCTTCTTTTCCCATGATACCGTTGGACTCCTTCCGTGTCTCAGCATTTTATTGCATTGCACCCCCCCTTTTTTTTTAAGAATCAACTTCAATTCCTTGTAGAGCCCTCGATACAATAAATTTTAAATTTGTTTAAAGATGTCCAGTTAATTGCCTTTCTTCTCCTACCTTTTTTGTACTACCCGTCTTATGCTTGTGAAAATGGATTGGACAATGGATGAACCTGCTCATCTGATCTGGGTCTCCAGATACTATGATGTTATTCTATGCATTCCCCTCCTTTTATTTCTGATATTTTAATCTTTGTTTTAATTCATTGTCTAGTATTAGTTGTTTTGTTTTTTAAAAAAATCTTTATTAATGTTCAAATATTAACAGTGCAACACACAGGTATAAGAACATATAACAAGTCAAAAAAAGTACATTCAACTTACAGATATTCAAAATCAATCATTTTATCTTACCCACCCACCCATCGATTAATCAATAACACAAATATATATACTCTTTCAATAACCTACGCTTATTTAAAATAATACAATAGTACAATCCCTCCTCCTCCCTCCCTCCCACCCTTAGTTGTTTAAAGTTATGCGTATGTCATATGACTTGTACACTACCTTGAGACTTTCTGGGTCTGATGATTTATCAAATACTGCAAATAAATGAATAGCAGTTGCTAAAATCTTCAGCCTTAGTTAGTTCCTTAAACTTTCTCCAGAAACGTGCTATCATTTCTTCAGAAATGTCAATTTTGCAACCCAGAAGAGATTTTGACATCATGAATGCATCATCCTTGACACAGTGTAAAATATAATCCAGTGTAGAAAACCAAACTAGAATTTCTTACATTATATGACAGTTTGTTTAATTATGCTAGTGCAACAGTTCAGCTTTAATTCATGCAACAAAAAAGAAAAAAATAATTCCATGTGCTCAATGTTGAACTCCTATTCCGCTGGCTAATATATACCGTTGTTAGTACAAAAAGAAAAAATAAAAGCAATTCATTCTAGGTTATCACTCACTTTGGATGTACTAGCAAATGAAAACCAAATAAATGAATGATTGCAAAAAAATCATAAATAATTTCCTTGTAACAGTTCATAGTAGAACCAGTAGTGCGATGCTTTCTATTAATAGTACAATCTTTGTTATCAGTCTATAGTTCCTCTTCTTTCTAAGAGCCACTGTACAGTGTATAGCACAGATGGCCTAGATCAGCCACACAAGAAGTTTGAATAGGGCTGTCATTTTAATGTCCACATGGAATTTTCTTCTTAGCATTTTTTTCTCATTATAGCCTGGCTCAGTGCTATGAGACACCTTTTGTTATGTATGTCTGAATGAAAGCAGTCAGAACAAATTTAGTAAACTGAGGGTGGGGACTGTGCATTGACAACAGACAGCAAGCCAAGGACAAGGAGACATCATATCTAATCTTGTCTGCAATTTCCACATCCCAATATTTATTACTTGTTAAACACCTAATTGTAATGTATCTATTAAAATAATAATTAGATACTAATTCTAGACGGACACAAAGATTTCAACCAAGTGTAGACTGAGAAATAAACCCAAAAACCTTCATACCCTGGGGATTCTGCATTTTAATCACAGAAGAATTCATAGCAAGTACCATATACAGCTTATCAGCAAACCCCATTCAGATTTTACACCCACAGATAAAGATCATCTGCAGTCATGAAAAAGGACAAAGAGCATATTTATATACCTACTGTAGAATATTGTATATATTTTTGAATCATCATTTGGAGTAGAGAAGTATTTTATAAAATTGCTCTTTTATATGCCATATTTTTATTTATGGACTAGCAGGATACTCAAGAAGAGGATAATTTTATGAAGTATTTTCTAATATGTAAATTGTGGTTTATAAGGGGAAAATAGTCAATATAGAATTGTCTAGGAGTATGCATACATAAAAAAGAGTTATCTAGTTTCAAAAAGTAGTTCATTTATTTTATTCAGTATAATATCATCAAATATGCACACTCACTCAAAGTATTATACTCAGGCCCTGATTTTGCAAAGTGCTTCCCGATTGTAGGCACCTGTAGGCATCCTACAGCTGTCTAATCAGCCAATCGGGAGGCACGTTTTCTAAAGAAATGCTCTCCAGACAGGCCGCCTATATTGACGGCACCTCCGGGAGCCTAGGGAGGCCCGCAAGCCCGCCTAAGCTCGCCTAAGGGTAGGCGGCCCTACGCATCTCCCTAGCAGAGCGGGAGATGCTTACAATATAGGCTAGCAAAATACTGGCCTACATGGTAAGTAGACATGGCCGCTATATTTAATCGTGGCAAGGAATCTCCCTGCTGCGGACACGGCTACGGCCGCCTGTCTCCCCTCCCCAACTCCCCCGACGATCACAGTGGGAGGGTGCCCAACCCCTCCTGCTGACAAAACCCACGATTGCCAGCAGGAAGGTGCTCAACCCTTCCTGCCAGTAGACACCCCACCCCACCCCTGATGATCAGGGGGGCCTTTGGGGGGTCCGTGGAGGGGGGTTGGGGCATTTTGTTTGGGGGGGTCATTGGGGGGGTCCAGCATGAGGGTTTGGGTACCCTCCTGCCGGCGCTCTTCAGGGGAGGGTTCTGTTGGCAGGAGGGCTTGGGCACCTTCCTGCCGTGATCGTCGGGGGTGGGGTGGGGGGGAGGGGAGACTGGCGTCCCTAGCCACGGCCACTATACTAATCGCGGCAGAGAGATCCCTTGCCGCGATTAAGTATAGCGGCTGCGTCTAAACAAACCTATAAAGAATTCGGGCCTCAGTGTTTAACTTATATTACTCTCGAATCTCAGCAATGTAACTTCTCTGCAGTCAATACTTCTGAAATGGAGGACTATTGATACTGTAAATGAAGGGTGGGATGGTGGAAACTATGAAAAACAACTTAATTTTAAAGAACCAAACTGGATTTTCAGATTAAACTCAGTTGTGCCTTATGGGTTGAATGCTGAGATAGAAAGGATGGCGTTGCTGTGAATGAGCACTGTAATTGGTGGTAAGAAAATCAGCTGTTTCTGAGGGGCTGCTTTAAACTTTAGAAGATGATGACGCCATTTCAAAGAACTGAAGCAGAGTGAGAGAATGGTAACAATACTAAGGAATAAGGTGAATTTCTGAATTTTCTATAGAAAGACTAATCATTGAGATAAACATACCTCCTATTTTACTAAGGTGCGCAAACCGATTAGCGTGCGCTAATCGAATTATCACACACTAAATGCTAACGCGTCCATAAACGAACATGCAGGCGTTAGCATTTAACGCATGCTAAATTGATTAGTGCACGCTGATCGGTTAGCGCACCTTAGTAAAAGACTTTACTTTTATGTTTCAGGGGGAGGTTTGCTTTGAGACAGCGAAAGTGAAACATGTGACATGTCAGTGGACAAAGCCCCCTTTACCGACTGAAACTAAAAAGCTAAGTTTTGAAATTTAAGCACTTATTTATATGAAAATGAAGTATAAAAAATATATATATATAAAGGTAAAAAGAAAATATAAGTGGCGTATAACTTCTTTAATAACATTAATGGATCAGTGGAGATTTGATGTAGACATCTCCTAACAGCAATGAAGTATTGACTGCAGTAGAGTTACATCGCTGAGATTTTAAACACTGAGTATAATACTTTGAGTGAGTGTACATAAAAAAAGAGGCACAGAAAAAAAAGTGTCCATGTTCTTGTGATATGGGTGGGATTCAATAAACAGCACCCTAAGGTAGTAAAAGGTATTCAGTGTATAGAAGCCGTATAGCCGGGGGGGGGGGGGGGCTACTTCAGAACTGCAGCACCCAGTTTAATGGTTGGCATGGAAACTGAAGCCCTGCCAACCAGTTCTCCAGCTGTTCCCCTCCTCCTGGTGCTTATTCTTCAGTGTTCCAGAAATCCAAGTGGCAGCTGGAGGCATGCCACTGGCTTCCATATTCAAGAATCAGCGCTGGGAGGAGGGGAAAGGCTTGGGAACTGGCAGGCATGGCTTGGGCATCCCTGCCAAGCAAAACATTTTTAGCAAGCATGCATGCAAACAAAGGGGGAGGAAATGCATTGACCACCCCGCCTTAAGTCAACCTCTAGGAGTCCCCAAAGCTCAAGGTCTAACTATACCCCTTGTACCAAGCCTGATTCTATAAACAGCGCCTAACTTGTAAACACCTGCAGTTGGTGCAGTTGTCAATTAATTGTGTGGTACCATTCTCTGCCCCTAACCATGCCTACTTTTCAGTCAGGTGTCATTAGGTGCCAGTAGGAGCTTTAAGGCCTTGCTAGGTGGTACATGGTATTCTGTGAAAAGCTTTAAGAACATAAGAGTTGCCATAATGGAACGTACTGAAGGTCCAAAAGTGGCCAACCCAGATCCCAAGTACCTAGCTAGATCCCAAGTATTAAAACAGATTCTATGCTGCTTATCCTAGGAATAAGCAGTGGATTTCCCCAAGCCATCTTAATAATGGCCTATGGACTTCTCTTTTAGGAAATTATCTGAACCTTTTTAAAATCCCACTGAGCAAACTGATTTCAACAACAAATTCCAGAGTTTAATTACATGTTGTATGAATAAATATTTTCTCCGGTTTGTTTTAAATGTACTACTTAGTAGCTTCATCACATGCCCCCTGGTCCTAGCATTTTTGGAAAGAGTGAACAAGTGATTCACCTCTACCCTGTCCATTCCACTCAGTATTTTATAGACCTCTAGCATATCACCCATATCATTTCTGCTCCAAGCTGAAGAGCCCTAGCTGCTTTAGCCTTTCCTTATGGGGAAGTTGTACCAAACCTTTTATCATTTTCATCACCCTTCTCTGTACCTTTTCTAATTTTGCTATATCTTTTTTGAGATATGGTGATCAGAACTGCACACAGTATTCAAGTTGTACCATAAAGCGATACAAGGACATTATAATATTTTAATCTTTGTTTTCCATTCCTTTCTTAATAATTCCTAACGTTCCATTTGCTCTCTTAGCTGCCGCCATATATTGAGCTGAGGGTTTCAATGTATTCCTTAACAATGACACCTAGATCCTTTTCCTGGGTAGTGACCCCTAACATAGAACCCAGCATCACGTAGCTCTTGCTCTTCCCATGACCCTTCCATTGCTGCACCCCCTTTTTTGAAAAAACAACAAAATCTAACTAATTATGGGGTCCTTTTACTAAGGCGCACTAACCAATTTAGCATGTGCTAAATGCTATGGCCATCTTAGCATTTAGCATGCGCTAATCTTTAGCATGTACTAAATTGGTTAGAACCTTAGTAAAAGGACCCCTTATATTTTTCTGTTAGCTATGCTTAAATGAATTTTCTGTTGAAATTAAATGCTATTTTATCTTCTTAGTGGATATTTGAGGATTGACCCCAGATGACCAGCCTTTAAATGTGGTGCTGGTGATTAATGGACATTTTGTAAATAATTATTAAAATAATAAATTGAGTTCTTTATTTAGAACTCTGGGGTGATGCATGCTAGGAATAGAAGAACTTGCATGATAAGTGCAGCATCTCAAGTTTTCTTGTGATATCTATAGGGGGATGCAAGGACAGCATGATTTCCATGCCAACGATGTCTTGCCTGCGACTGCCAACTAGAGTGCTAATTACTGCCCGTTGTGATGGTAATGTCAGCTCTGTCTACACTTGTCTACTGGGAACTGGCCTGAAATCAACAATTCATTTCATGTGGATAACTGAACAGTCATCAGATGTTAATGACTTCCATACACTATCAACTGGGATTTGAACTGGCAACCTCGTGAAAAACTGCAGCCCTTATCTACTGAGCCAACCAATGACCCATCCATTATTTGTCATTTTATATTGAATTAATAATTTTAATTTTATGTTATTTACCCCCTCCTTTACAAAGCGGTAACAGCTCAGACGCTCATAGGAATTCTATGAATGTCGGAGCTGTTACCACAGCAGCCAGCGCTAAAAACGCTAGTGCGGCTTTGTAAAGGAGCGGGTTAATATTCTACCCTTTCTTTTTCAGTGCAATGCACATCAAAGAAAAAGCATCTATCATAATAAAACCCTTAGCGGGCATGCACACTTGAAATTCCATGCCTCCGTGCATCCATGTTTTGTGCTACCGTGCCACCGCATGCGCAGTAGAAGGAGTGTGTGGCAGTTTCGTGCAGCAGTTTAATAATCTTGCCTTCTGCCGCTGATCACCCGTGCTGGCGTCAACTGATTTCCTGCCTTCTGCCCTGATCGCCGATGCCGGCTGAGCCCCAGACCAGCAGCGGCAGTTAGCTTTAGTTTAGCTTTAGCTGCAGTTTCATCAAGCAGCCACGGGGCCTTTGCTAGGCCGGCCCACTTCAATGATGTGAGGCGGGCCAGCCTAGCAAAAGCCCCGAGGCTTCCTGATGAAACCACGGCTAAAGCTAAACTAAAGCTAGAGAATGCAGGACAGGGGAAGCAGGGAAGGGGTACTGCTGGACAGTGGGGAGGTATAAGGAAGGGAGAACATGGACAGGGGTAAGGTAAAAGGAAGGGAGAAGGGGTATTGCTAGACAAGGGGAGCAGGGAAGGGGTACTGCTGGACATGGGAGGTAAAAGGAAGGGAGAAGAGGTGCTGCTGGACAGGGGAGAAGGGGTAATGCTGGACAGAAGGAGCAGGGAAGGGGTACTGCTGGACGGGGGAGATAAAAGGAAGGGAGAAGAGGTGCTGCTGGATCTGGCAGAAAGGGAGGGAAAGGAAAGGTGCTACACACTGGAGGCGAGGGTGAGATGGTGCATGGGGAGAGATCATGTTGGGTTGGAGGGTGTGAAAGAGGGATGACACTGAGGGAAGAGGCAACAACAGAGAGAGAAAGTGTGCAGGAGGCAGAAAGTGTTGGATGTGGAGAGGGTGAGATGGATGGGGAGGGCAGAAAGGAAGGAAGGAGAAATGTTACACTGGGGAAGGGGGAGAGGGCAGAGAGTGAAAAGTTGGACTCATGGAGGGAGGGAGAGATAGATGTTGGTTGGAGGAGGGAAGGAGGACCAAAGGAGAAGCATGCAGGAGGCCATGGAAACATAGTTAAAAGCACAGAAAAATAAAGTCACCAAACAAAGTTAGGGAAAATGATTTTATTTTCCAGACAGTGATTGAAATATGTCAGTTTTGTGAAAGGAAAGGTGTTAATCTTTAATTGTGAGGGCCGCAGGAAAAAAAATAGGGTACTTGGAGGGCTTCAGAAAAAAATAGTTAATGTCTTATTAAATAAATGACAATTTTACATGAGATAAAAACTCTCATTCTAGCACCCGTTAATGTAATGGGCTTAAAGACTATTAGTATTAATATATCTTACCAAGTCAAAAGAGTCAGGATGAAAACATGTTCTCAGCCAGGGTGTTCCAATAAAAACTCATTTATTCATAAAAACTGGATACAACTAGACATACAACTGAAACACTTGTACTGAAACACTGGCCATGTAGAATCCAGTTGTATGTCTAAGTGCCTTCCTCAGGAGTCTACAATTTGACACAAATATTATATATTATTAATATCTTCAAACTAATTATTATATAACAATTTTGTGTATTAAAAGAAAATTACATAATACCATTAAACAAAAGATATAACATAAATAGGATCATTGTATAAAAAAGTATTGTATAACAAAGTAGACAAATTATGATAATAATAATACTCATTATATAAAACAATCATCCATGAAACTATCTATCAATAATTAAAAAATAAATAAATAAAATGAATGGCCACTGACAACAAATAGATAAATGTATGCTGGCAAATAGAAATGTAAAGAAATGACTTTTTAAATGTATACAGACCACATATATGACACACAGTGGCTGTCCCATAAGTGTCCAATGTAGCTTAGACATTTCTTGAATAATATGTTTGGAAATTAAATAAATCTCATGCGTGCTAAACATATTGGATAACAATGCTATAATATAAAGCATTGCTATATCTGAGGCCATATTCATCTAGCCTGAATCTTTTTAGCATTTTACATATTGACACCTTAATATGCTCACTTTTAAACAGTCTATAATATATTTTGAATGGAATGATTCATCATGGCCAGTTCATTGTGGGCGCAAAATCTGTATATCCCCAGATTCAGAAAGGGGTGCAAAAAGAGTCAAACAAAAGACCCGGCATGGATAACTAAAATAGTGAAGGAAGCGATAGGCAATAAGAAATATTCATTCAGGAAATGGAAAAAGGACAAAACTGAGGACAACTGGAAAGAGCACAGGAAGTATCAAAAAGAATGTCACCGTGTGGTTCGAAAAGCCAAAAGAGAGTACGAAGAGAGGCTAGCCAGGGAAGCTCGAAATTTCAAACCTTTCTTTAGATATGTTAGAGGGAAGCAGCCAGCCAGGGAGGAGGTGGGACCGCTGGACGATGGAGACAGGAAGGGAGTGGTGAAGGAAGAGAAAGAAGTAGTAGAAAGACTTAACATGTTCTTTTCGTCTGTGTTTACAAATGAAGACACATCCAACATACCGGAACCTGAGCAAATCTTCAAGAGAGATCAAGCAGAAAAATTAACATCCATGGAAGTGAGCCTGGAAGACGTACGCAGGCAGCTAGAAAAACTAAAAACTGACAAATCCCCGGGTCCGGACGGAATCCATCCAAGGGTTCTGAAGGAACTAAAGGAGGAGATAGTGGAACTACTGCAGCAAATTTGCAATCTATCCCTGAAAACAGGCGTGATCCCAGAGGACTGGAAGATAGCCAATGTTACGCCCATCTTTAAAAAGGGATCAAGAGGTGACCCGGGCAATTACAGACCGGTGAGTCTGACCTCAGTTCCAGGTAAAATGGTGGAAGCACTTATAAAAGACAACATTGATGAACATTTTGAAAGAAACAAACTTCTGACAACCAGTCAATATGGTTTCAGCAAGGGGAGATCGTGCCTAACTAACTTATTGCACTTCTTCGAAGGAATTAACAAACGGATGGACAGAGGTGACCCCATAGACATCATATATTTAGACTTCCAAAAAGCCTTTGACAAAGTACCTCACGAACGCCTACTTCGAAAACTGAAGAACCATGGGGTAGAAGGAGATGTACATAGATGGATCAGAAACTGGTTAGCGGGTAGGAAACAGAGGGTGGGAGTGAAGGGCCACTACTCGGACTGGAGGAGGGTCACGAGTGGTGTCCCGCAGGGCTCGGTGCTTGGGCCGTTGCTATTTAATATATTCATAAATGATCTAGAAACAGGGACGAAGTGTGAGATAATAAAATTTGCGGACGACACAAAACTATTTAGTGGAGCTCGGACTAAAGAGGACTGCGAAGAATTGCAAAGAGACTTGAACAAACTAGGGGAATAGGCGACGAGATGGCAGATGAAGTTCAACGTTGAGAAATGTAAAGTACTACATGTGGGTAGCAAAAACCCAAGGTGCAGCTATACGATGGGAGGGATATTATTGAAGGAGAGTACCCAAGAAAGGGACTTGGGGGTAATGGTGGACATGACAATGAAGCCGACGGCACAGTGCGCAGCGGCCGCTAAGAAGGCGAATAGAATGCTAGGTATAATCAAGAAGGATATTACAACCAGAACAAAAGAAGTTATCCTGCCGTTGTATCGGGCGATGGTACGTCCTCATCTGGAGTACTGCGTCCAATATTGGTCGCCGTACCTTAAGAAAGATATGGCGTTACTCGAGAGGGTTCAGAGAAGAGCGACACGTCTAATAAAAGGGATAGAAAACCTTTCATACGCTGAGAGATTAGAAAAACTGGGACTCTTTTCCCTGGAGAAGAGGAGACTTAGAGGGGATATGATAGAGACTTACAAGATCATGAAGGGCATAGAGAGAGTGGAGAGGGACAGATTCTTCAAACTTTCGAATAATAAAAGAACAAGAGGGCACTCGGAAAAGTTGAAAGGGGACAGATTCAGAACGAATGCTAGGAAGTTCTTCTTTACCCAACGTGTGGTGGACACCTGGAATGTGCTTCCAGAGGACGTAATAGGGCAGAGTACGGTACTGGGGTTCAAGAAAGGATTGGACAATTTCCTGTTGGAAAAGGGGATAGAGGGATATAGATAGATACGCTGAGAGATTAGAAAAACTGGGACTCTTTTCCCTGGAGAAGAGGAGACTTAGAGGGGATATGATAGAGACTTACAAGATCATGAAGGGCATAGAGAGAGTGGAGAGGGACAGATTCTTCAAACTTTCGAATAATAAAAGAACAAGAGGGCACTCGGAAAAGTTGAAAGGGGACAGATTCAGAACGAATGCTAGGAAGTTCTTCTTTACCCAACGTGTGGTGGACACCTGGAATGTGCTTCCAGAGGACGTAATAGGGCAGAGTACGGTACTGGGGTTCAAGAAAGGATTGGACAATTTCCTGTTGGAAAAGGGGATAGAGGGGTATAGATAGAGGATTACAGTCCAGGTCCTGGACCTGTTGGGCCACCGCGTGTGAGGACTGCTGGGCACGATGGACCTCTGGTCTGACCCAGCGGAGGCACTGCTTATGTTCTTATGTTCTTATGTTTCATCACAGCCATGCTGAATCATTTCATACAGCTGGGCCTCAATGGAAGTCTGGTGACCCAAAGCAGCAACAGAAGTTTGGCAGCCCAAAGCTGAGGTGATGCAGCACCCGGGACCACACAAAGCCCCAATCACTGGACAAATGCTAAGGAACTGCCGGTGACAACGTGAGCAGGGTGGTTCAATGGGTCCGTTGAAGACCTGGCTCCATCCAGTCCTGCACCACAGGATAACAACAGTGGACAGGAGGTGATGATGGGAGAAGATAAGCTGGGTATGGGCGCTGGGATGCCAATGGTAGAAGGGTGCTTAGATGGGCATAGTCCATATTCTTATTAAGGCATATGGGAAGCTCTGCTTGCCCTGGATCGCTAGCATGGAATGTTGCTACTCCTTGGGTTTTGGCCAGGTATTAGTGACCTGGATTGGCCACTGTGAAAACAGGCTACTGGGCTTGATGGACCATTGGTCTGACCCAGTAAGTCTATTTTTATGTTCTTATGAGAGCCGAAAGGCATAATTATTTTTTGGGGGGGTGTGAGGGACATCACCCCCCTCCCCCAAATGCTTATTTGTTAAGGCCCAGACTCAGAATAGAATGATCAACATGGCTAGTTCATCGCACTGAAACAGCTGCAATGTAAAACATCCATGATGAACTAGACCCTTTTGAACTTGTAGAAGAAAACAGAGCTATTGAAAAAATTTGCATGAAGCTCGAGGATTCTTATTCAATCTTGTTAAAATGTCAAGAGTGAAAAAACATATTTGTATTTGGCAGTTTAACTGCCAAATACGAATATGTCTATGCTGAAAAACATAATTCCTTTACTTCGTATAGAGTCATATGGAAACACCTTAATGACTATTGTGCATTATGAACTTGAATAATGCCCTTTATTTTCATTGTGATATAACTATAACTTCTTTATTGCTTATATTTGTTACTTAGAGCTAGATTCACTAACCTACTTGATCGTGCCCGATCCGTGGCAGGCCGACAAATTCACAGAGGTTCAGCATGCTAATTGGGACAATTGGAGGAACGTCCCCCACCGACCACACGGATCACTAGTGAGCGATTCTGAAGCATGCGCAGACCATCTTGTTTGTCTGTAGATGGTCTGCACATGCTTACAGAGCAACCAGTTGCTTTTCTTAAATTTTTTTTTACTTTTTTATACTTCGCGAGCCCGTGGTTTTAACCTGCTTTAAACCTCCGGGTTAATAATAATAATAATAAATAATAAACTTTATTCTTATATACCGCCCTGCCATAAGTTCTGAGCGGGTTAGCACTGTGGGTGAAGGGCAGGAGAGTTGGGGAGGCCGAGAGCCCCAGTTTGGGGCAGCTGAGAGTCGGGGAGGCAGAGAGAGAGAGTCGGGGAGGCAAAGAGCAGGTCATAGCAGGAGCAGGAGAGCCGGGGAGACAGAGAGAGAGAGTCGGGGAGGCAGAAAGCCAGTTTGGGGAGGCAGAGAGCATGTCACGGCAGGGAGCAGGAGAGCCGGGGAGGCAGAGAAAGAGAGAGTTGGGGAGGCAGAGAGCCAGTTTGGGGAGGCAGAGAGCAAGTCACGGCAGGGAGCAGGAGAGCCGGGGAGGCAGAGAGAGAGTCGAGAGGCAGAAAACCAGTTTGGGGAGGCAGAGAGAAGGCCGCGGCAGAGAGCAGGAGAGGCAGGGAGGCAGAAAGCAGGTTTATTTCAGGGCTGCAGGGCTGGCAGGACAGTCGGAAAGGACGTGAGCGACTGATCCCCAGCAGTCGCTTATTTTTGGATTGGTCAGCCCAGTTGGTGTCTCTCATTTTTTTTAGTGAATCGCTGCCTGCCTACATTTGAATGCCGTTCCCCCTCATTTGCATGCGTGGATCAGAGGATGATCGGGACAGAGGTTAATGAATTGGGTCGGAGGGAAATAGGGTTGCAAAGGGGTAGCTAAGCGGTCGGAACTTGATTGGTGGGTTTAATGAATCTAGCCCTAAGAATTCTCTTGTAACTGTCCCTTGACAAATGATGTATCTTTTCCCATTTCTCATTTATATCATTGTACCTCTATAATTTCTTACTTTACCAGTATTTTGCAACTTCATTATAGCAAAAACAAAAAACTGCAGGCAACTATGTACGAGTTGCAGGCAATGTTTATTATACCAAATATTTCATTTATGCAGTTAAAAATAACAACTTATAACAAACCAAAGGACTTTTTGCTTTTGCTTGACTATTTTTGTGTCACACATTTCAAGTGAAGAAGGATTACAGATAGGCAGTTGTTTTATACCTTTTATGCAGCTTATTTTATACCTTAGCAACCATGGACCTCTGAGGAAGGAGTGTTTTCCGAAACACGGACCGTGTCAGGTCCTTTGGTTTGTTATATGGTGGTATTTTTAACTGCATAAATGAAATATTTGGTATAAAAAAACATTGCCTGCATCTCGTACATAGTTGCCTGCAGTTTGGTTTTTGTTTTTGCTTTGGCTGGCGGTACTGCAGTTTTCGTTGGATTTTGTTTTTGTGTTGCAACTTCATTATAGTACATTTATATAACTATATCTCCCATGTTCCTACCAATAGGTAGATGATTGCTTCAGACACCCTCTAACATTATTTGTTATCTTTGTGAAATTGATAATAAAAAAAGATTGAACTTAAAAAAGAGTGAAAAAACCAGACTTGGGGACCAAAAAAATAAAAATTGAATAACGAGCTTACCGCCAAGAGAAACGTCTCAATTTACAAGCAAAGTTTCCTGCATCAATGGGCAAACAACGGCACTACCTTGGCAGATGATTTAATTTTAAAAAAAGTGTGGACGTCATGGACCAAGTTGGCGTTCTTGCACTATAAGAGACTTACACAGGCAAATCACAGCTTACTAGAATAATGCATACGATGCTTATTGATTAAACTCGAATGATACCCAAAGATTCTTATCCAGCCTCACTATAGGGCTAAAGAGCATAGAATAATGAGCTTACTTCCAAGAGAAACAATTCAATTTCCATGTAAAGGTTCTTGCTTCAGTGGGAAAATGACTGCACCGCCTTTGCAGGTGATTTAAACAAAAAAGTGCAGACTGAGAGCGTGTGCTACAAGCGACTTACACAGGTAAATCACAGCTTATTAGAATGAAACATGTGGTGCTCTAATTAAGAGCCTGCAAGATACATACAAAATATTCTTTGCTACATTGACCAAAAAGAGAAATTGCAGAGTTCACAATAAAAATGTAATACATAAACTGAAAATAGCAGAACAAATAAAAAAATACAGGAACAAATAAATCTGGTGTGTCCACAAATTAAATTCTAATTAATTGAAGATTAAAGCATATGTATATACAGTATAATTTTTTGTGACAACGAATGCATTTTTAGATAATTGAATAGTACAGCTGACACATTTAAAATATAATGAACAAATATTCATTTATTTGGATTTACTATACCACTATTAACTGCAAGAAAACAACAACAATAAAACCAGAGCAAAGCACTTTATAATCTAGGAAAAAGACTACATTTTTTATATAGACAACAACCATTCATCATTCATAAAAACATCAGATGGGAGGAGAAGGAGGGAGAGGTTTTAAGTACAGATCGACCATCCTTTCTGAGAAACCTCTATCTCAATGTTGAAATGCCTCCTGCACACGATGCACCCCCACCCCCCACTAAGATACGGGCAGGAGGGAGCCCAATCAGCTTTGATTATCGGTACTTGGACAATCTGGCTTTTTTTAACTGTCCAAGTATCGATTTAGGCCCATTTTGGAACGTTTTTTAGAAATTATTATTATGAGCCCCATAAAGCTCTGTGTAGTGAAAACTGAGGATCAAATAATTTTGGAGAGGTGGTATTGCTGGGGGATACTTGAACCTAGTATTCTCTCTTTGGTATAACTGAATAGATTAAAACCAGAAATGTTGTTTTTTGTTTTTATTGACATTTCAAACTTTTATAATGTATACAATTGAAAGAATCAGAAAACTATATGAAAATACATTATTATCATCACCTTAAACAATTTTTCCACCCCTTCTTATCCTTGTTATAAACAATAATATGATATTATATATTATACTATCTATATAATTATACTCTTCCAATAAATATTCAGTAGAGAATAATTGGATGAGAGAGGCTGTTGAGTTTCCTTATAGAACCTAGTGTAGGATACATGATGATTTGAAAATTATTTGGGATGGTATTGGGAGACAATTTAGTTGCCTGATGAAGGTTGTGATTGAATCAAATTTCTTTAATTTATAGATTAGTCTAATGGCTGTGTTCTGGATGAGTTGCAGTTTGTGGATAAGAGTAATGATGATGCCAAGGTAGGCGGAGTTGCAATAGTCTAGTTGAGGCAGGACCATCATCTAGATGATCAGAGCAAAGTGGTGTGGGTGGAAGTATGATCTTGTGAGTCGCAGTTGACGCATAGTATAGATGGTCTTTTTCCGAAGGCTAGTGGAAACAATTATAAAAAATAAAATTGTGGAACAGTAGACAAACATGATTTAATGGGACAGAGCCAGCATGAGTTCAGCTGAGGGAGATCTTGCCTCACCAATTTGCTTTTTGAAGGTGTCAATAAACATGTGGATAAAGGTGAGCCGGTTGATGTATTATATCTAGATTTTCAGAAAGCTTGAATAAAAATGGCGAGCTAATCCTTCATTATATAATCTCAATAAATTTAGGGAAAACTCAAAATTCTATAAATAGTCCATAAATTCTGAAAAAAGAAAGTATTACAAGCATTGCATAATTAAAGCAAAAAACTCGGCAGCATTATTCTCCATTCTCAAAAAACATAGGGCTCCTTTTACTAAGCTGTGCTAGCGGTTTTTAGCGTGCACACTACCGCAGCTTAGTAAAAGAAGCCCTTACTCAATTTAAATTGAAACAAATATCCACAAACGTTTCATCTCTCACAGCACAAACCTTAGCAAATTTCTTCCAAACTAAAATTCATAATATTAGGATGGACATTAATAACAAATCTCAAAATAACAACTGCTTGGATGATCTTATCCCTAATCACTTATGCTCAACCTGTTCTCAGTTTTCTCTTCCTTCTTTACAGGACATCCTACGTATTATGCAATCACTGAATCCTAAAGGATCAAGTAGCGATACTATCCCCCCTTTTCTCTTGAAAAAAAATACTTTTCCATCTTCGGCCTTTTTACACTTAAATTTATTCACACAAGTATGAATACAGCTACCGTGCCAAATGTCTGGAAACATTCGATAATTCATCCTGTGATATAGAATAATAAAGAAAGTAATCAAGACTGCTCTAACTACAGACCAATTTCTACCTTACCTTTTCTGGCAAAAGTAACGGAAAAACTTATATTTAACCAAATTTCAGACTATCTTGACAAAACTCAAGCTCTCCATCCTAACCAAACAAGTTTTTGGAAAAATCATTCAACAGAACATGCACTCATAGGTCTAACCACATCAGTACAATATTTTTTTGGATCAGTACAAGTCAGTCATTCTCATTTCCTCAGACCTTTTAGCGGCATTTGAAACAGTAGATCATCAACTTCTCCTTCAAAGACTGGCAGCACTAGGGATCTCTTATCAAATCATCCAATGGTTCACCTCATACTTTACAAATCACACTGCAGTTGTTTCTTTTAATATTTCCATCTCTTCTACCATACAAAATAACTTGAATATCCCACAAGGATCCATACTGTCTCCCTTATTTTTCAATATATACTTGGCTCCTTTACTCACCCTCTGCCAATATATCGGCCTTTCTGCTTATGCCTATGTAAATGACATTCAGATAGGGGCGGCAAGCAGCATGCGCGGTATACGCGTGTGCGCGCTATATGTCAATTTATTTACATAAATGTTGTTTTCCCGCGCGCTATACCCGTGTGCGCGTTTTATGCGTGAAAATACGGTACTCCCCTTTACCACATTTCTACCACTGTACTGACTACTCTCTCACTCATCTTGTCATCTCCCTTTTGACCTCATCCACATGGCTCACCACTTTCAGAATCTTCCTCCCTCTTTCCATTGGTCAGGCTGTAACTCTCTGTCCCTTTCTTTCCACCCCCTAGCATCTTCTTATCCCAGCTCTCTTCCCTCCTGCCCTCCTATGGATCCATCTCTCCTCCTCTATCCCCATGGTCCAACATTTTGCTCCCTTCCTTTTCTGTTTTCCTTCTTCCCTCTCCCCTTGATGCTGAACAATGAAATGGAGGAAAAAAAGATGCTGCATCTCTCTGCCTTCCATCCACAGGCCTAACATTTCTTCTTCCTTCCCTCCCTTCCATACCCAGATCCAACTGCCCCCATCCCATCTCTTCACCTGCCTGCCTGCCTCCCTCCCCTGGGTCCACCATTTCTCCCCTTCTCTTCCCAACATTTCTCCCTTCAAGAATCTCCTTTGTACTTAAAAAAACAGTTAGCCCAGGAGACTTCCTTGTCCCAGCTTGTTCTCCCCCCTGCTTTTCTCTGCGCACATGCATCTCTACCTCACTCCTCTCCTACCACCATGTCCAATAATTCTCTCTCCCTCCTCTCTCTGCCCAACAGTTCTCCTCTTTCTTCATCTCCCCATGTGCACCATCTTTCCTTCTCTGACACCCAATTCTCCCTTTCTGTTCCCTCCCTCACTTCAGCATCTTTCCCTCACTCCCTCCATTATTCCATCCTGTGGCTCATGCTCCTTGCGCGATCCATAACTGTACGGGAAGCGTTCTCTTCCTCTGACGTTGTGGAAAAACGACTGCCTCATTTTGTGTTGCATAGACCATCAAGAGAAACTAGAAGCTTCTACTTTTTTGCATATCCAAAAATTAATGGGTGCAGATATAAGACCTTTAAACGGGATCCGGAAGGTTCGCCCCCCACATTTCGCCCCCAGCAATTCGCCCCTCACATTTCGCCCCCCACATTTCGCCCCCAGACACATTTCGCCCCCACACATTTCGCCCCCACACATTTCGCCCCCCGGATGTTTCGCCCCCACACATTTCGCCCCCGCACATTTCGCCCCCCCGCACATTTCGCAGCTGCTCACGGCACTTCCTGTTAATACCATTAGCTGCTGCAAGAGGACAACAGCCATTTTAGAAGGCAGAAGTGAGGAGGGAGTTGCGGCCCGTGGCCTGGGGGGGGGGGGGGGAGGGAGAGGCCGGCCCGGAACGCTGTCGCAGCGCCAACGCGACCCGCGCCCTAGGAGGAAGGAGTCGCCAGCTCAGAAACGCCGGCGCGGCTACCGCCGCGACTCCTCTCCAGCGGCGACTCCTCTCAAGCAGCCCCCCCCACCCTTTACCCTGCCCCAGCCACACGAGGAGAGAGCTTCGGCTCCCGATGTTTAAAAAAAAAAAAAAAAAAAGGGAGGGCGGAAAGGAGCGGTCCGCCCCGCACGGGCGTACCTTCTGCTTGGGAGCGTCGCGCTTTCCCTGCGCCCTGCTTCCCGGCTCTCTCCTCGTGTGGCTGGGGCAGGGTAAAGGGTGGGGGGGGGCTGCTGGAGAGGAGTCGCGGCGGTAGCCGCGCCGGCGTTTCTGAGCCGGCGACTCCTTCCTCCTAGGGCGCGGGTCGCGTTGGCGCTGCGACAGCGTTCCGGGCCGGCCTCTCCCTCCCTCCCCCCCCCCAGGCCACGGGCCGCAACTCCCTCCTCACATGCCGCGGGCCGCGTGGGGACCAGTTTAGCGTAGTGGCCAGCGCTAAAAAAGGGAAGGCGGAAAGGAGCGGTCCGCCCCGCACGGGCGTACCTTCTGCTTGGGAGCGTCGCGCTTTCCCTGCGCCCTGCTTCCCGGCTCTCTCCTCGTGTGGCTGGGGCAGGGTAAAGGGTGGGGGGGGGCTGCTTGAGAGGAGTCGCCGCTGGAGAGGAGTCGCGGCGGCTTGGGAGCGTCGCGCTTTCCCTGCGCCCTGCTTCCCGGCTCTCTCCTCGTGTGGCTGGGGCAGGGTAAAGGGTGGGGGGGGCTGCTTGAGAGGAGTCGCCGCTGGAGAGGAGTCGCGGCGGTAGCGCGTTCCGGGCCGGCCTCTCCCTCCCTCCCCCCCCCCCAGGCCACGGGCCGCAACTCCCTCCTCACATGCCGCGGGCCGCGTGGGGACCAGTTTAGCGTAGTGGCCAGCGCTAAACTAGCCCAATGCGAAATGTGCAGTACACATAATCAGGGGCGAAATGTGCGGGGGCGAAATGTGTGGGGGCGAAACATCCGGGGGGCGAAATGTGCGGGGGCG
Source organism: Geotrypetes seraphini (assembly GCF_902459505.1). Taxonomy (NCBI): domain Eukaryota; kingdom Metazoa; phylum Chordata; class Amphibia; order Gymnophiona; family Dermophiidae; genus Geotrypetes; species Geotrypetes seraphini. The sequence goes on from NC_047087.1 coordinate 61,623,977, forward strand.
AAATGTGTGGGGGCGAAACATCCGGGGGGCGAAATGTGCGGGGGCGAAATGTGAGGGGCGAATTGCTGGGGGCGAAATGTGGGGGGCGAAACTTCCGTGAACCCCTTTAAACTGTATAACCACCTTGAAATAAATGATAAGGTGGTATATCAAATTTTTAATAAACTTGAAACCTTCTTAGATAGGACCCTAGCATTTCAAGCTGGTAGGCAACAATCTTGGTTAGGTAAATGTATTCAGCAAGCTATATTATCCTATTGCAGTTTTTGGAAATTAATTAAGAACACTTTGTTCGATAAGTTTATTACTTAGTGAGTTTTATTATTGAGAAATTCTATTTTACAAATAATTGTATTTTTTACCGTATTATATTTTGCTGATTGTCTAACTTTTTTTTTTAGTGTAAACCGCCTAGAACTTTTAGTTATGGCGGTATAAAAGAATAAAGTTATTATTATTATTATTATTATTAGTCCCTTATCAGCAGCAGATGAAGCCAGATGATTGGGTTATGTCCACCTATCAGCAGGTAGAGAGAGAGAGCACAAAGTTGAGCTCTGCTATATATTTTGATGGTCTATTCACTGATACTTCAGCATATCTCCACAGGCAGATGGATGGTGTATCCTGCCCCTGGTCTTATCTGCTGCTCAGCATGGCCTGCAAGCATGGCTCGGTCCAGCTCCAGATGCAGCTTCACTCCTGTTTGAGCGGGCAGTGGCAGTTGTTTTTGGCAGGCTCAGTTTGGATATTATCTGGCAGGGAATACTGTAGAATGGCATTTAAAAGTCCTGGTGTGCATCCATTGGTCTGCAAGGGTGAAGGTATGGTCAGACTTAGGAGTCTGACTTGCAGCCCAAAGATCAGATTTGCAGAGGCATTCCCAGCATTGCGACAATGAATTTCTCATTCAGCTATTGTGAGAGAGCTGAAAGCAGGCTACAGCACAGATCCTGTCAGGTCATAGTGAGTACACAGGCCTGTGAAAGGAATTGGGGGAGGTAGGAAAGGTTGAGTTTTGAATGTTTCCTGATGTTACCCTGTGTTCATGCTCCTAAAAAATCCTAATATCGCTGTTTATAGAGTTTGGGAATTGGGAAAAATATTGCGACTTTGGCGCAAATGTGTGTGTGTGTTTTGTTTTTTTTACGGCGGACATCTTGGATTTTTAGTGAGTTGGGGTTTTTTTCCTCCCCATCCTAAATCTCCTTGCTTCATCAAAACTACTATTTTCACCTTGAAACTTACTGGGATGGAGTCCTTGGACTGTTTTGGTGGTTTCTACCACCTTTCCATTTTTGCCTTTATTGGACTCTGCTTTTGCCTTTTCTTAGCGGTCCTGTGACTTCTCAACGCTTCCAGGATTGATAACAGGCTCCTGCTGAGTTCTTGGGGCATCATGGATCAGGTGTCTATTCTTCTTGACCCTGACCATTTATTTATTCAATTTGCTATACCATTCTCCCAGGTGAGCTCAGAACGGTTTACATTAATTTATTCAGGTACGCAAGCATTTTTCACTGTCTGTCCTGGCGGGCTCACAATCTATCCAATGTACCTGGGGCAATGGGGGATTAAGTGACTTGCCCAGGGTCACAAGGAGCAGTGTGGGTTTGATAGAGACTTACAAGATCATGAAGAGCATAGAGAAAGTGGAGAGGGACAGATTCTTCAAACTTTTGAAAACTACAAGAACGAGAGGACATTCAGAAAAGTTAAGAGAGGACAGATTCAGAACCAAAGCTAGGAAGTTCTTCTTCACCCAGAGGGTGGTGGACACCTGGAATGCGCTTCCAGAGTGTGTGATAGGACAGAGTACGGTATTGGGGTTCAAGAAGGGGTTAGACAATTTCCTGAAGGAAAAGGGGATAGAAGGGTATAGATAGAGGATTATTATACAGGTCCTGGACCTGATGGGCCGCTGCGTGAGCGGACTTCTGGGCATGATGGACCTCTGGTCTGACCCAGCAGAGGCACTGCTTGTGGTCTTAATTTGTCCTGTCGATGCCAGTAGCTCAGAGGACATTAGACTTTTTAATTCTAAAATTGAAAAAATTAGTGAATGGCTTCATAAAAATATGCTGTCACTCAGCATACCAGAAACTAAATATCTTTTTTTTTCCATGGAAAGACAACCCTTGTTCACCCTCTTACAATAAATGATACCCCTATCTTGTCAGTATCTTCTATAAAAATTTTAGGTGTTATAATAGATAATAAACTGAATTATCGTTCACAAATCAGTGTTGTAATAAATAATTATTTTATTAGATTAATAATTATCCAATCACTCGCAAAAATCCTGGATCCTCCATCTCTTAATGTCCTAATCCATTCTCTCATTATATCGAAACGACTACTATAATGCACTGTATAAGGGTATATGTCAAAAAGATATCCGTTGGTTACAAATGATTCAAAACACAGCCATAAAAACTATTGCAAATAAGAAAAAATTTGATCATGTCAACCCTCTATTAAATTCTGCTCACTGGCTACCAATTCCATATCGTATTACTTACTAGCTGATCACCCGGCGTTGCCCGGATATTTATTTATCCCAATCTTCTATTAGACAGGAAAAGGAATCGTGGACATCTTCATTTTTAGCAGGAATAATGGCCGTCTGTCTGGGGCTGAACTTGGACTTAAACAGCATTGGAAGTGTCAGTGTTATTTCAGGAAGTCGCTGAAGCTCTAGATGTAGCAGCTCTCTTGCGCAGCATGGCAAGTCTTGTATTCCTGTCCTCGGAAGTTTCTTGTCTACGCTGTTGTTTCATATTTTAGCCTTTGATTGCACTTGGCCAATTGCCCTATGTTTCGTTGGAGGCACTGTTACAGCAATATCTGTGGTTTTATACGTCACCCCCCTTCCCACCTCCACAGTACTTTTTTCCAGAGAGAAAGTCATATGTATACCAATGTGTATATCTATTTATCCCAATCCCTATCGTGCATAGTAAGTCATATGTATACCAAGTTTAGTTGAAATCTGTCCATGCGTTTCAGCATTATTCTGTGAAAACTATGGTTTAGACAGTAATATCTGTCATTTTTGATAATTTTTACCTCACCCCCTTCCAACCCCCACAGTATATTAAATGATACGTATACCAGGTTTAGTTGAAATCTATCCATCTGTTTCAGAGTTATGCTGGAATGGATTCAAATAAAGATACTTTATAGTGGTGAATGAAATTTTTTTACAGCTTAATAAAAAGTACAATATTCAAATTATAATGTGAAATATTTGACAAAATGAATACAATACAACTAACGCAAACCGTGATTATAAACAACATTTTTAGTTTCACCTCCTGGAGCAAGAACATATAAATTCTTCGGTGAACCCAGCCCTGAGCAAGCAACATAGAGTTGTGGGCCGCGAGACCCCCAGAACATATCACCCCAGGTAGTGAGGGATCTGCATACCAAGTTTTGTTCAAATCGGTCAAGCCGTTTTTGAATTACAGTGAGAATGGCAGCTTTTAACATTTTTTCCATTGACGTGAATGGGTGAAATCTGATTTTCTGTTTGTAGCTCCGCCCACGTGTGCAGATGGGCCGCAAGACCCCCAGAACATATCACCCCAGGTAGTGAGGGATCTGCATACCAAGTTTCGTTCAAATCGGTCAAGCCGTTTTTGAATTACAGTGAAAATGGCAGCTTTTTACATTTTTTCCATTGACATGAATGGGTGAAATCTGATTTTCTGTTTGTAGCTCCGCCCACGTGTGCAGGAGGGCCGCGAGACCCCCAGAACATATCATCCCAGGTAGTGAGGGATCTGCATACCAAGTTTTGCGTGATCGCGGCACATACACACACACACACACACACATACATACCTCCGATTTTATATATATAGATAAAATAGCACTTCTTTCCTTTAAATCTCTAGATTCCAAAGAACTGGCCTTTATTCATAAATTTCTTATCCCGCATGAATCAACTCAAGTCTTAAGATCCTCATCACAACACCTTCTTCATATACCATCATTAAAAATTATTGGCTCACGTTGGGCCACCTCTTTCGCAGTTCTTGCTCCTATGATATGGAACTCTACCACTGTATATCAGGGCAGAAAATAACATCCAAATTTAAGGGAAATTTAAAGACTTATCTATTTCAAGATGCATATGACTCTTAGGGCTCCTTTTACTAAGGTATGCTAGCAGTTTTAGCGTGCGCTTAACACATGCTACAATGTCGCATGCGCTAAATGCTAATGCCTCCAGAGAGCTTGCATTAGTATTTTTCATTTAGCATGTGGTTTGTGCATGTTAATCTTTAGCGTGCGCTAAAAACGCTAGCACACCTTAGTAAAAGGAGCCCTTAATCTGGCTTTAAACATAGCTAGAACAGCTCGCTACTGCTAACTACCTCCCCCTCCTATTGTGCCCTCTCTTTTTATGTATCCTTTACTTTTAAATTGTAGTTCTCCCAACTCTCCCAACTGTTCTTGTTAGTCATGTGTTGTTAAGTGAATATTTGTCAATCTCGTCTCCCTATTTTAATCAATTTTGTAAAACGCTTAAAAATCTTGATTTGCGTTTAATCAAAAAATTTAATGAAACTTGACACAGTTCCTCATGAGAGGCTCCTGAGGAAATTAAAGAGTCATGAAATAGGTGGCAAAGTTCAGTTGCGGATTAGGAATTGGTTATCGGATAGAAAATAGAGGGTAGTGTTAAAGGGCCATTTTTCTCAATGGAGAGTAAATAGTGTAGTGGAACCAATAGTGTAGTGTTTTGGAACCAATGCTAATTAACTTATTTATAAATTATCTCAAAATTGGAACGACAAGCGAAGTGATTAAATTTGCAGATGACGCTAAACTGTTCAAAGTTGTTGAAACACATGCAGATTGTGACAAATTGTAGGCAGACCTTAGGAATTTGGAAGACTGCATGTCCAAGTGGCTGATGAAATTTAATGTGTGCAAATGCAAAGTGATGCAAATTGGGAAGAATAACCCAAATCATAGTTAACAGATACTAGGGTCCACCTTGGGGGTTAGCGCCCCACAAATAGATCTGGGTGTTGTTGTAGACAATACGATGAAACCTTCTGCCAATAGGTGGCAGCCAATAAAACAAACAAGATGCTAGAAATAATAAAAAAGGGATGGTTAACAAGATTAAGAATGTGCAACCTCACCTGAAATATTTCATTCAATTCTGGTTGCCTTATCTCAAGAAAGATACAGTATAGTGGAACTAGAAAAGGTTCAAAGAAGAGCGACCAAGATGATAAAGGGGATGGAAATATTAAAAAGGTTAGGACTCTTCAGCTTTGAAAAGAGATGGCTGAGGGGAGATATAATTGAAGTCAACAAAATCCTGAGTGGTGTAGAATGGGTACAAGTGTATCGATTTTTCATTCTTTCAAAAATTACAGACTGGGGGATACTCAGTCCCAGAGACAAGAAGATTTTATTTAAGGAATGGAAAAGGTCAAAAACGGATGAAAACTGGAAAAAGCACAAACAACATCAAAGCAGGTGCCATAAGGCGGTAAGGGGGGCCAAGAGAGACTATGAGGAAAAAATAGTCAAGGAGGCAAAAAACTTCAAGCTATTCTTTAGATATATTAAGGGGAAATGACCCACAAAGGAAGCGGTGGGGCCATTGGATGACCAGGGAATAAAGGGAGTGCTACAGGAGGACAAAGCCATCGCTGACAAACTGAACACATTTTTTGCATCTGTATTTACCGAGGAGGATACATACAACATACCGGAAGCCAACAGGCTATACGCAGGAAACGAAGACGGGAAACTGACAGAGTTGACGGTCAATCTAGAAGAGGTATGCAGGCAGATTGATAGGCTTAAAAATGATAAATCACCGGGACCAGATGGCATCCATCTGAGGGTAATCAAGGAACTGAAAGGGGTTATAGCTGAACTGCTTCAACTAATAGCCAATCTGTCGATTACATCAGGAAGGATTCCAGAAGACTAGAAAGTGGTGAATGTTACATCGATCTTCAAAAAATATTTGAGGGGAGATCCGTGAAACTACAGACTGGTGAGTCTGACCTCGGTACTGGGAAAGATTGTAGAGGTGCTGATAAAGGACTGCATCATTGATCACCTTGATGGACATGATCTGATGAAGACCAGCCAGTACTGCTTCAGCAAAGGAAGATCTTGCTTGACGAACTTGCTGCACTTCTTCGAGGGAATAAAAAGGCCGATAGACAAGGGTGATCCAGTCAACATTATATATCTGGATTTTTAGAAGATGATCGACAAGGTCCTGCATGAATAACTACTTCAAAAAATTGCGAGCCATGGAAACGAGGGTGAAATACTCACGTGGATTAAAAACTGGCTGGCAAATAGGAAACAGAGAGTGGGGTAAATGGACAATTCTCAGACTGGAAAAGCGTCACCAGTGGAGTGCCACAGGGTTTGGTGCTTAGGCCTGTGCTCTTCAACATATTTATAAACAAACTGGAAATTGGTATAACGAGCGAGGTGATTAAATTTGCAGATGATGCAAAGTTATTTAGAGTAGTGAAGACACAGAAGGATTGCGAAGACCTGCAATGTGACATACACATGCTTGATAAATGGGCCGCAATAAGGGAAATAAGGTTTAATGTGGATAAGTGTAAGGTGTTGGTAACAAAATACAGGTTGTCTAGTGTGGTACTTGGAGAGACCCCCCAGGAAAGAGACTTGGGAGTACTGGTCAACAAGTCAATGAAGCTGTCCCCGCAAAGTGCAGCGATGGTGAAAAGGGTGTACAGAATGCTAGAAATGATTAAGAAGGGGATCACAAACAGATCAGAGAAGGTTATTATGCCGTTGTACCAGGCCATGGTACGCCTCCACCTGGAATACTGCTTCCAGCACTGGTCGCCGTACATGAAGAAGGACACAGTACTACTCAAAAGGGTCCAGAGAAGAGCGACTAAAATAGTTAAGGAGTTGCTGTACAGTGAGAGATTAGAGAAACTGGGCTTCTTCTCCCTTGAAAAGAGGAGACTGAGAAGGGACATGATTGAAACGTTCAAGATAATGAAGGGAATAGACTTAGTAGATGAAGACAGGTTGTTCACCCTCTCCAAGGTAGAGAGAACGATGAAGACAGGTTGTTCACCCTCTCCAAGGTAAAGAGAACAAGAGAGGGCACTCTCTAAAGTTAAAAGGGGTTAGATTCCGTACAAATGTAAGGAAGTTCATCTTCAACCAGAGAATAGTGGAAAACTGGAACGCTCTTCCGGAGGTGGATATAGGGGGAAACACCCTCCAGGGATTCAAGACAAGCTGGACAAGTTTCTGCTGAACCAGAATGTAAGCAGGTAAGGCTAGACTCAAGGCACTGGTCTTTGACCTAAGGGCCGCCGTGGGAGCAGACTTCTGGGCACAATGGACCACTGGTCTGACCCAGCAGCGGCAATTGTTATGCTCTTATATTTTTAGATTCAGAATAGGCACTCATTATCAGAAGCTTCCTAAGCGGCTTTTGAGAATCACACATGGGAGTCCAGTACTGGTTACCATATTACAGGCGCAGGTTAGAGAATTGCATTGCCGCTGAATTGATGGTGGCAAGGGATCTCCCTCCTGCGATCAGTTTAGCAGCTGCGACCTATCCCTTCCCATCCCCCACGTGCAAAGACTACTGGGAGGAGGGATGTCCAATGCCTCCTTCCCATTCCCCCAAAGCTGGTCCCCCACCCCCAAATGTTCACGGCAGGAGGCTTGCCCATTGCCTCCTGCTTCCACCCTGCTGACACATTCCCCAGTAGGAGGGATACCCAGTTCCTCCTGCCAGACACCCCCCACCCCTATAATGACCATGCCCAGGATGGACCCCCCCATGAAGGAAGGCCACTGAACCCCCAGCCAGACTTCCCATATTGCCCAAAACACCCCCTCCTAGCTCAGCCAGACCAAACCCTCACCAGCCCACTCAAAGCCCCCTACCTTTAGTAGTTGGCCAGCCGGCAAGATGCTTCCTCTGTCCATCCGGCAGGCCCACCTTCATCTAAATGGCGGGCATGCCCTTTCCCGGTGCCCCGGGGAAAGGCCTAATGGCCTGATTGGCCCAGGTGCTAAGGCCCTTCCCATATGCCTACATTTCTGACGCCTTCCACTGGCCTATAGAGGTGCCTAGGCTCACCTAGTGCCACCTAAGGCCACTTTCAGGTAAAACCACGTCCACGTCTAGCCTTAGGCAAGGTTAGGTGGCCCTTCATACCTCACTAGGTTCCTGGAGGCATCTACAATGTTAGTGGCCTGCTTCGGGAGTTTTTTTTCAAAAACATGCATCCTAATTAATAATAATAAATTTATTCTTTTATACCGCCATTACCCAAGAGTTCTAGGCAGTTTACACCATAAGAAACTGAACAATCAGTGAAGTACATACATATCATAGGATAAAACCAGAATTAAAAGTTAGAAAAGTAATTACAATGTTAAAATGACCTAATTATGTGATAAATTTGTCGAACAAAGCAGACTTTACTAATTTTTGAAAAGAACAGTAAGACCTGGCTTGATGAAGACTTTTAGGCAGCGGTAGGCCACCTATAATCGGGACGCCGTTTATAGAATTTGCTTCTCAATGAAGTTACAGGGAAATTATTTTAAAACAAATAGGAGGAAATATATTTTTTTCATTCAGAGAATAGTTAAGCTCTGGAACACATTGCCAAAGGTTGTGGTAAGAGCCGATAGCGTAGCTAGTTTTAAGAAAGGTTAGGACAATTTCCTAGAGGAAAAGTCCGTATTCTATTATTGAGACAGACATGGAGGAAGCCACAGCTTGCGCTGGATTGATAGCATGGAATGTTGCTACTCTTTGGATTTGGTGGGTAAAGCATTGGGGGATTAAAGAGACAATCTCCTCTAATCTGTCCCATGGAATGCTACTCAAAACCAGCAATTTTTTTCAAATTTTTTTTTTTTTTTAGGTTTGTTGAAAATCAGCTTTAAAAAAACAAACAAACATACATACTGTGGCCCACTGTAACTCCAAAACCAGTGTTTAATAGCACACTCAGTGGATAGCCCACAAAATAACACCCCGACGTGTGGCCCGGACTGGAGCCACCCTGCAGGACCGGATTCCAGACAGGAACCCAAGAGAAAAGAAAACCAGAAAGCAAAAGTCAGCACAATTACTTTTCAATATCAAAATAATATCAGCTTTTATTTCTTTTTATCCTCCAGGTAAGTAGACTTTCAAAAATGGATGCCAAACTTATCAAAATGTTCTTTATAAAAAAAACACACCAAAAAAGTAGCAAACCACAACCAGCAAAAATAACAGTCCCAAATAAAGTCATTAACTTGCTCAGCAACATTTCTTTTCAGTTGTGGCAGAGGGTTTGATTGCTCCCCCTCCCAGTCCTAGGGTTGTCTGCTCCCAAGCAGGCAGTTTCAAAAACCCAAATCAAGAATAGTTCATAGCATACATTCAGCACAAGTGCCTTAAAAGTCCTCACAAGCCTCTGGCCAGTTCCATTCACTGCCAGGTCAGGAGCGTGCTAGGTTTTGCCAAAACAAAGTCCTTAAATAGACTTTCAAAAATTCCCACCCAGGATGTATGCAAAACCTCTCCCCAAAATACAATCACTCCTTAGCTTGTATTCAAAAAAATAGTCTCTCAAACAGTTCATAAGCACAAACAACACTCACTGTTTGAAGGTGGAAGTCAAGTTCACCTGCATAGGCTCAACAATCACAGGAGCAAACTCTGTCAGGCTTTCTTCCAATTCCATGTCCTGTTCTTCTGGAAAATGTAATTCCTCAGCCTGGCCAGCCTCTATCACCTCCATAAGAATAGGCTTGTTGCACCTGCTTGGCTCCCTGGGCTCTCTAGGGAGAAAGGGCTTAAAGCTTCTCCCTAGCTGGCTTCCTTTCCTGTTCTCTGCACCAGGTTTAAATATCTTGGGGCGACCGCCCTGCAGTGTCAGCCCTGGCAGTGTTCCAAGGGCCTCTTGAGCTCCCCCGGTGGTCAATGTAATTATCAAGCTCAGAAACTACCTGTCCCTTCCCAATTCCTCTCCGGGATTTCTTTTCTCCTCCATTTTCTTTTGTCCTAACTGGGACCTGGGCAGGGAGGATACCTGGCTGGTCACAATACCCAGGAGCAGCTATAAATTCTGACATTGATCACAGTGATTATAGACAAGTATTTCCCTTCTGAAATGGGGAATACATGTATATTTTTATCTTACTCTTGTCCCACCAAAACCACCCCTTATGCTATGTGCACATATTGCTTATTTAAATGGGTAAATCACAGTTTTCTATAATTGGGTTTTCAACGTTTATTTATACATGTATATTGTATACAGGGCTTCTAAAATAAAGACTAACAATTGAAGTTCAGTTAATTGTATTCATTTTTCAAATGTCCAATACAGCCCTGATTCACCCAAAAAGAAAAAAATATATATATACATATATATATAATATATAGTAATATGATTCCAATTAAAGAAAGTGACTAGGTCATCCTGTCACCTCCCATGTTCTTTATGTGCTACTCAGACATTGGTGTGCTTGTTAAAACTTCAGACATTTTACATAAGCTCTGCCTTGAAACCAGTTGCCAGAGGCATGACTATTCAGTACCTGTCTATAGGTTTTCTTGGTTTTAGATCTAACATCACATAAATCTCTCTCATCTACCTTGGCAGCAAAGATCAGATGAACAGTAGACAGAGCATCTGTCATGAAAGGGATGAAGAGAAGACAACCGTAAATGTTATTCTAACTTTATAGGTAGCATACAGCAAGATTACAAACTGCCTGCCTATTTATTATAGAAGCAACTTTTTCATTCACATCAAAGTTAGATTTTGTGTTGGGTTCATTAGATAATCAGCAGTCTCATTCAATATTAGTTGGAAAGTGCTTTTCTCTTAAAATCATGTACAACAATGAGTGATTTTAGTAAGTCATTTTTATTATGCAAAATTACTTGATTTTATCTCTGCTTACAAAAACTAGACAGCCTTGAATATTTATTTTCTATTATACAAACTGAAATAAAGACTATTATTTAGCAAAAAAGCTAAATTCCCGATGGCAAAAGATGTGACTAGAAAGCTTTAGCTGCCTACAGTGTACGCTGCTATCAGTGTAACAGATGTCATGCTGAATGCTGTGTGCTGCTCTGATGCTCATAGAACTCTATGACCATTGGAGTATCACAGAACATTCAGCTTGCTGGCCGGAGCTAAAAATGTCTTGCACAGTTTTGTAAAAGGGGCGCCTAAATGAAGGTGCCATTTATAGCATATGGTCCCAAATGTTTCTCATGTTTAGAGCATAGTCTAACTCCTGCCCAAAGGCATGTTTCTCAGAGTGGCTGGTTGGAGTACGTGGGCAGTAACTGAGTAGAGTGTGACTAAGTACTGCATGGAGTATGATGACAAGGGGGATGTGAGTGTGTGTGTGCGTGTGTAAGTTTGGGGGTGACTGAAAGAGCAGAGTGCTGTAAGAATTGGGAGTATTGGGATTGTGTAAGAAGTAAAATATGTACATGTGTGGGTGGGTGGGTGCAGTGGCGTACCTAGAGTATGTGACACCCGGGGCCCATCATTTTTTGACACCCCCCCCATGTAAAAAATATTTTTTGTAATGACCATGAAACGGAATAAATGGTTAGAATAGAAGCAGGCAGTGAAAATTTTATTTTATTGAACCTCATATATGTAACCATTATTCCAAACATAACATAACATAGCATAAATTATGTCTGAATTGTCATGACATGAGAAGTACATATGGAGTAGTTGCAGGTGATGCTTGGGACAGTTCTGATTGTGTTAGTTCAGTTTTATGTGTTTTTTGAATAGAAGGGTTTTTATTTCTTTTTGAAGGTTTTGTAGTCTGTGGTCGAGGTCAATAGGTTGTAGAGTTGGGGGTCGAGTGTTGCAGCTCGAATGACTAGGAGGTTGTCGAACAGTTTTTTCTTTTGATGTTTTTGGTTGGAGGGTGTGTGAATGGTGCGTGAGTTCTCCTATGTCTGTTGAGGTGGATTGAATTATTGGGTGAACAGGTAGGGTGGGAGGTGGTATCAATCAGTCTTCCTCCCCTACTTCCCAGTCATTCCTATCTCATCGTCTTCTCTCTATCACCTATCCATCTCTCCCCTCCTCTTACTCTTTTCTACCCTCCTCCTCTCTCTTCCCTCACCTTCACCTCTCACCCTCCCTTCTCCATTTCCCTATTTATGTCATTGCCTCATTTCTCCTCCCTAGTCCTTCTTTCTCAATTGACTTCCATATCACTTTATAATATTAGCAATCTAGTCATACTTCAACTAGCATGAGGTAGGAAACTTATAGTCTGGCCTCAGATATCCTGATTCTCATGTGCAGAAACAAGATGCATACAGATGGATTGAAAGGCTAACAGACAAGCAGGACATAACCCTGATAATAGGCACTATCATTTTTGCTTGAAGCATACATTTTATACTAGCAATTTAAGTGGCAGGGATGTAGAGCCATTCTCATTTCATTTTACTGTGGGAAAGGAGTATTGTCATTTTCATTTAGTTTGAATGTTTGTTTTATTATGGTTTTCATTTTGTTTCCAAATGAATGTAGATACCTATTAAGGATTAAAAATTGATTCTCTTTTATTAGGCTACTTTGTACAGTATAATTCCATCTGTGATTTAATACATGATTCGTTAATCATACCTAGCAAAATTAGCTTAGAATGAGATTGTGACAAATTAGGCAATTGCCCTGTTGAGTGAACCCAACATAAATATTTTTTTTTAATTTCCTTTACATTTTAATAGTATTTATCAGCTAAAAAATGACATTGAGTATAACAGATTTTTTTTTCTAGAAACATCTACAGTATTATGGAGCTTATTTACTAATTGACTGGAAAATGGCCCAGTTCCTGAACTCTCTTAATGTGATTTTTTTTGTCCTGTGGAATTTAATAAATTGTAGTGCCATTTGGAATGATGATGTGGATTGAATAGATGCAGAGTGCCCAAGAAAGGGACTTAGGGGTATTAGAGGACAAGACAATGAAGCCGTTGGCACAGTGCGCAGCGGCTGCTAAGAAAGCAAATAGAATCAAGAAGGGTATTACAACCAGAACGAAAGAAGTTATCCTGCCGTTGTATCAGGTGATGGTGCGCCGCATCTGGAGTACTGCGTCCAATATTGGTCGCCGTACCTAAAGAAGGATATGGCGATACTTGAGAGGGTTCAGAAGAGAGCGACACATTTGATTAAAGGTATGGAAAACCTTTCATACGCTGAAAGACTGGAGAAACTGGGGCTCTTTTCCCTGGAGAAGCAGAGACTTAGAGGGGATATGATTGAGACTTATAAGATCATGAAGGGCATAGAGAAAGTGGGGAGGGACATATTCTTCAAACTTTCGAAAACTTCAAACTTTCAAGAACGAGAGGGCATTCGGAAAAATTAAAAGGGGACAGATTCAGAACCAATGCTAGGAAGTTCTTCTTCACCCAATGGGTGATGGACACCTGGAATGCGCTTCCAGAGGGTGTGATAGGACAGGGTACAATATTGGAGTTCAAGAAGGGATTGGACAACTTTCTGAAGGAAAAGGGGATAGAAGGGCATAGATAGAGGGTTACATACAGGTCTGGACCTGATGGGCCGCCACGTGAGCGGACTCCTGGACCTCTGGTCTGACCCAGCAGAGGCACTGCTTATGTTCTTAAGAAGGAATTCTGCTGCTTTGAAGGACTCTAGCTGTGTGGGAAAAAACACTATTTAGAAGAGTGGTCACAAGGTACCAAAAGCAGGCCCAATCTTGGGGATTTATTAAAAAGAGTAGATTTTGGCAAGGGAGCAGGTGCTAGTTTTTTATACAGTATAGGGAAGAGGATCAGGAAGGGGGAGCTAGAGGCACATTTGCTTGGAGTAGGATAGGAATACTGTAGAGAGCTCTCTGAAATTATCAGGAGGTAAATTAATCTGTCAGTGTTCTTGGGTTCACAGTTAATTACAGTGATTGAGGTATAGTTGACTTTAAGAGGAATAATGTATTCAGTTATTTACCTTAGTGATTCTTCATTTTTCCTTGAGAAAATGCTAAAATGGAAGAGGAAACTTAAGGATCTTCTTCTCCCCCGAAGACAAAGACCCCTTCACTTTGGAAAACTTCTATTGTAGCATATACTACTCCTTCACAGTATTTGGGTGCTTCCGTAGTATCTATGGCAGGGAGGAGCCCCAGGCAGAACAGTATGGGTTTTTTTTGCTCAGCTCAGCAGGTCCAGCATCCCCTCCTAACCCATAGCTGACTGGAAGACTTGAACTAACCCCTGGTGATGCTAACAACAGATTTAGAGCATTGGAGGAAATACAGTCACCTATAATTGATTAAGGCAGTATAGAAAACTAAAGTTATGTTATGTTATGCCAGGGCTGCCCAAGTCCGGTCCTCGAGATCTACTAGCAGGCCAGGTTTTCTGGATATCCGCAATGAATATGCATGAGAGAGATTTGCCTGCACTGCCTTCTTGGTATGCAAATCTCTCTCATGCATGTTCATTGTGGATAGCCAGAAAACCTGGACTGCCAGTAGATCTCGAGGACTGGACTTGGGCAGCCCTATGTTATGCTATAACAGTCAGGGCAGGATTAATTTGTTGAGGGCCCCTAGGCACGTATGTCCACTGGGCCCCTGCCCCACCGCACCCCTCCATATTCTGCCTCCTTCTATACTCACCCCTGCCCCGCTCCCATTTTTTTTCCCATTTTCTTATTTACTTCTTCATTTCCACTTTATTTTATTTTAAAATTCAAAAGATTCAAAATTCAAAATTTAAAGATTACCACACCAGTGCCAGTGTAGTTTTTCTTCTATGCAACCTTCAAACATCTCTGACCAAACCCCCCCCTCCCCCTTCCTTCCTAAAGGAAGAGATCTTCAGCTGGCAGGGCTTTGGGAAGCCCACCAATTTATATTTTGCATTTGGGTAGGAGGCATGGGGCATGGCGGGAAAAAAATGTAGTGCCTGCCATTTTATTGGACTAATACATTTCTCAATTAGCTTTCAGAGGATAAAACCTTTCTTCAGGTCAGTACACTATACTGGTGTTACAGTGTCCCTGTCCAGCCTTGAAGAATGGAGTTATGGTCTCTGAATTAGTAAAAAATGTATTAAAATTAGTCCAATAAACAATATCACCTTATTTCCATTTTCTATTAATAAATGATTATTAACACAGTTACAATAATACTTTATCCTAAAGCAAAAAAAACAAAACAAAACAAACAAATAGAATTTGTTTTCTACCTATGTTGTCTGGTTTCTGCTTTCCTCATCTTCTCATCATTCTCTTACTTCCACTGTCTACCATCTCCATTCAGTGTTCGCCCTTTCTCTCTTCCATATGGCATCTTCCCTTTTTCTATTTCCTTTCAATAAACTATCTTGTGCCCCTTCTCTCCTTTGTACATGATTCATCTCAGCTTCACCTCCCTCTCCATTATTCTGGTTTGGCATCTCTCCTTTCCTTCCCTCCCCCCATGTTCTAGCATCTCCCCTTCTCTTCCATCTCTCCCTCCATTATCTGGCTTCTCCTCTCCTTCTTTTCTCTCCCTCCTTTCTTCCTTTCCCCTGGTCTGGCATCTCTCCATCCCCCTCCATAGTCTGGAATCTCATTTCCTTCCTTCCCTTCCCTTCCCTTCCCTTCCCATGGTCTTGGCATCTCCCTTCCATTCCTCTCCCTTTCCTGGTTTTACTTCTCCCTCCTTCCCTCTCTTTTCCCAATTGGGTGCAGCAGCATTTCTCTCCCCTTCCCTTCCCCTTTCCTCTCCACTCCCCCTCTCTCTCTCTGTCTCACACATCTGTCAGCAGCGCACAAATTATTTTCTACCTTCTGGACCCCCAACTGCCTGCCTGAAAACCTCAGGGTGTCCCACTGGCATTAGGGGAAAACAAACAGCTGTCTGGGAATCTCTTCCCCTTCCCCTTCCCATTCCAGGGTCAGTGTTAGGGGGCAGCAAACTGGGCAAAGGGCCAAGACTGTGTGGTGAGGTGATGTAAGCTTCCCTCCGTTCGACTCCCTTGCTGCCCTATCTTCCGCCTCTACCGCATCCTGTAAGTGAATTGAACTCATGCTGCGGGGCTGCTCTATAAATATGTGTGTCTCCTTCCTTTCTCCTCCCTCCCCCTCATGACGTAACTTCCTGTTTCGGAGCCTAATGTTTAGCGGTGCCTAACGCCTAAGTGTGTGTTTCTATGGGTGAAGCGTGACTTTTGCTAGTAAGAGCGATTCTCTAAAAACCTAGGCACCTGAAATGAAGACCTTTAAATCACTCACCTACATTTCAGGTGCCTAAGTTTTTACATATGTACCACTAGCTGCGATTCTGTAAATGGCATCTAAGTGTGACTGACATGCAGCCAACACCATTTTTTTATGCACCGGCTGATTTAGATGCTATTTATAGAATTAGCCCCTAAGTCCCTTACACTTAACCCCTTGATAAAGGCCCTCCCCATGTTGAAGCCACCTGAAGATCAACTCCCTTTATAAGTATCCCGCATTGCTCTGGCACTCACCAAAGGACACACCCACTAAATTAACTCTCCTGAGCCAAATAACCCCGTACCATACCCTGACCCCTACCCCTGAGAGAGATTTGCAATCATTGCCTCCAATGCATGCAAAATTTCTCTCATGAATATTCATTGTGGAAATCCAAAATCCTGACTGGTTGGGGTGCCTCCAGGACCAGGTTTGGGAGCTACAGTCCTATTTCTTCTATCTGGGGTTTCTTAGGATGATTACCTGCATTGATTGTTTTATTAAAAATAAAACAATTTTAAAAATCACATTCCAAAAACGGCCATCCTCTTGTAAAGTCCCCTCAATTTACAAAGGTAAAAGGAAATGTTCCATCCTCGTAGAAAATTCTAAAAACATAAATTAATGAAGTATGCAGAAAACTAATAAATATTTGTGATGATTGAGTGACTGGGTCTTGTCTATTGCAGTCTATGACTTAATGCAGTACAAATTAATAAAAAGCTGGCTCTAAGAGACAGGAAACAGCTTCCTTTGCATAATCTGGTAGCAAAACTGAAATGAAAAACTCAAAGTGATTCCTTAGCCACTCATACAGAAACAACAACAACAAAAAAATCTGAAACAGCATTAAAAAGAAACTCTTAAGGGCCAGATTTGATTCATTAATTTGTTTGAAAGACACAAATTAGCAAAACCTCTGTTCATAGGTAGATATGATTTTTAGTAAGGTATTGCAGAAAAGATCTTCACAGTTTATACATATAAGTAATGAGCTTACCTATGTAAACTGTCATACATGTGTAAGTGGTGATTTTAAAAATAGTTGATCCACTATTCGAAGGAAATTATGGGGTCCTTTTACTAAGGTGCACAAGTCGTTTTAGTGCGCTAAACGCTAACATGTCCATTATATTATATGGACGCATTATCGTTTAGCATGCGCTAAAACGGCTAGCACGCCTTAGTAAAAGAAGGGGTTTAAGTCCACTATGTACCAGTGGATATGTGGAGGGGCATTTCGATATGATGTTAAATACCAGTTGAGATGTTTTGTACAACACACACAAAAATCCAATAGTGAGCATGGCCAAATTCAAAGCAAGATAACATCCATTTTTTTTGTTTATTTTGGGAATGGCTATTTTTCAGATGTGTTTTTCCTCAGTGAGTCTATCTTTATGAGCCATTTTTGAAAAAAAAAAAAAAAATAACCAAAAGAAAATTGTACAGAACAAGGAGGGACCAGCATTTTTAGCAAACTGGCCACACAGACATCCCAGCAGATCAGTGGGACATCCTAAGGAGCACTGCAGCGAATTTCACATAAAAAGTCCCATGTATACAATTCACCATAACCCCCCCCCCTTATATAAGAACATAAGAACATAAGAACATAAGAACTGCCATCTCCGGATCAGACCCATGGTCCATCGAGTCCGGCGATCCGCACACGCGGAGGCCCAGTCAGGTATACACCTGATGTAGTTTTAGTCACCCATATCCCTCTATGCCTCTCATAAGGAGATGTGTATCTAATTTGCCTTTGAATCCCAGCACAGTGGATTCCTTAATAACCTCCTTTGGGAGAGCATTCCAGGCGTCTACCACTCGCTGCGTAAAACAGTACTTCCTGACATTTGTCCTGGACTTGTCCCCCCTTAGCTTCAAACCATGTCCTCTTGTCCGTGTCGCGTTGGACAATGTAAATAATTTATTTTCCTGCTCTATTTTATCGATGCCTTTCAGCATTTTGAACGTCTCGATCATGTCCCCTCGCAGCCTCCTCTTCTCAAGGGTAAGCCATCCAAAACTCATCCAAAACATACTGTACACCATACCAATAGCCCTTATGCCTGCAGGTGTCTCCTATATGTAGGTACAATAGGATTGTGGTGGGTTTGAAAGGATCACATATTCCACCATAAGTGTAGTAGTTAGAGTGGGCTAAGGGCTATAGCCCCCACCTCTATGGTTCATTACACTGCCCAATAAGCTACTCCAGGTACCTGCTTGATGCTTTAATAGTCATAATATCTAAAGCTGTCATATAGGCAGGTACATACTGCTTCATTCACATCTTTGTGGGGTGCAATGACCACTGGAAGAGTGGGGGGTGGGGGTAGTCATACATTAATCCCTCCAGTGGTCATCTGGTCAGTTTGAGCACTTTTTGGCACTTATTCATTGTTAAAACAGGTCTAGCCCCAAATGTCCAAATTGTATCATGGACATAATCTAAAATGTTCAGTTATTGCACAAAAAAAAAACATCCAAATCATAAGCCCACCCTAGCCTTACCCAGACCATGCCTCTAACATTCCCCCTTGAGAGACAGACACACTGCAGATGAACATAGATATCTGTCTAGAAAAATAGTGAATTGGAAGGATTTGGCAAGAAAAACATATATCTTCCTCTTTATGCCATCTTTTGGATGTTTTTCTGTAAATGAGCTGCATACAGTGGTGTAGCAAGGAGGGGCAGGGGACGGACCACCCTGGACACCATTTTGGTGGTGACGTTAGCATTTCTCTACCTCCCCAGGTCACACTTGCATCCTCCCTTCCCCAACCCATACCTCTTTAAATCTTCACCAGTGCGAGCAACTAATCTGGACTGCTGCTTGCGCTTGCCTGGCTCCCTATGAAATCACTTCCAGATTGCAGGGCCAGGAAGTGACATCAGAGGGAAAGCCAATGCTGGCGCGAGCAGCAGGGTGGAGAAGCTATTTGTACTGGTGAGGATTTAAAGAGGTACATGAGTGGGAAGGGAGGGCGTGAGTGTGGCATGGGGGTATGGAAAGAGTGGGGGATGGCGCAGAAGAAGTAGGGGAGTGGATAGGAGGGTATTGGGAGGTGCCACCATCCTGGGCACCTCCTACTCTTGCTACACCACTGGCTCCATAACTATATAATTTTCACTATCTGTAGATTTTTAGTACTTCTACATATAAAGGCAGATTTTAGAAAGAATGTACAAATTTGATCTGGTATTTTAGAAAATGATTTGTTGACAGATAGGGCTGTTATTTATGTGGCTCGATTTAAGTGGTTTACTTATGTGATGAGGGGCTGAATATTGGACGTAACCTGACTCTACCTAAATTCTATGCGTGAGTCAAAAAAAGGGTGTGTGGAAATGAGTGGATCGGGGCATTTTTTTTTTTTATAAATCTTTATTCGTTTCAAATCTTAAAACAAGTACAATAATTCCACTTATCAATTGAACTTTCAAATACACTTGAAATCTTACAATGAATCCTTGTATTATAAAATAAAATCCCCCTCGCTTATTCATTTATGAAAATGATTTATTTTAGTAATAATCAATACAAATTCCCTCCCCCCACCCCCCTTAATGTCTTAATTTTTTTTTTTCAGGAAGAATATTTTTAATGTTTACAATAATCTATTAATGGCCTCCACACATCTTGAAATTAGTTATAATTTCCTTTTTGGATAGTTAATGCCCTTTCCATTTTATATATATGACATACAGAGTTCCACCAAAAACAGTAATTAAGTCTGTTCCAATTCTTCCAATTATGAGTGATCTGTTGAATGGCAACCCCTGTTAAAATTAGCAATAACTTATTATTATTAGATGAGATTTGTTTCTTTGCCCTCATTTCTATACCAAATAAAACTGTGTCATATGATAATGCCACATGATTTTATAATAGGGAATTAATTTGATTCCAGATTGATTTCCAAAACTCTAATATACTGTATATGGATTGGGGTATTTTTTAAAATTACCTATGTAATTATAGAATTAGGGACTCTGCACCTAAATTTAGGTATGGACATTTACACCACGTTTTCATTGGCGCAAATGGCTACTTGTAAATTTAGTTGCATTTCCCAGGTGTAAGCGCTAATCTGTAAACCATTTCACTTGAAAATTGCAATAAACCACAAGGTTTAGTGTAGCTACTTCTATATGGTGGAATGCTTTACTACTCTATCTTCATGCCCGATTGACCATGCTTGCTCTGGCAAACCTGGCAATGACCCTTTATCACACTATGTTATGCAAATGGCATTAGCCCTCCCCCATAATATGGTCGTTGAATAATCACAAAAACTTTTACACGTTATTAATAATAATTATTGATGATTGTAATCTGAGTTCCTTCTGTTGCTTCCCTTTCCCATCACTATTTTACCCATTACATTTATGATTGTAAACTGCTTACATATACCTTGATAGGCAGTATATCAAATAAACTTAAACACCACCACTGAACATTTTAACCTAGATTCTGTATAGGGCGCAGATATTGGGGGCCCCCTAAAAAGCATCCCCCCTATAGGCTGATGGTACCCTATAGAGAATCACACCTCTGCAAAAGATAGGCACTGAAAATATAGGCCAGGGTTTCTGGACCTATAGGGTGATAGCACACTATAGAGAATTACACTTCTGCAAAAGATAGGCACTGGAAATATAGGCCAGGGTTTTCCGGACCTATAAGGTGACGGCACCCTATAGAAAATCACACCTCCGCAAAAGATAGGCACTGGAAATATAGGCCAGGGTTTTCTGGACCCACATTTCCAGCGCCTATCTTTTTCATGGACCACACCTACATAGGCACTTTAGGCCATCTAACGCCACTTCTGGCGTTAGCCACGCCCAGAGTGATGTTTGGTGCCCTAAAGCGCCTATGTAGGTGTGATTCTGGTGCATATTATTTAGACACCGGTAGGCGCTTTAACGGTGCTGTTTGTTAATTAACTTAGGCACTGATAGGGCACCTACCGGTGCCTAAATTTAGATGCCATGTCTAGAATTTTTCTCCTTTATTCTTAGTCATAGTGTCACATCCAGTGGTGTCTTTCACAGATTCTGATACTGTTGCACATCTATGTTGTAGGATAGTGGTAGCAGTGTAGTTTCTGGTATTTTGTCTGCCAATGGAGCCTCATTAGATTGTTCTTCTTGCTTCATCTCTAGAGAGGAAAAGACTTTACAAAGTAGCTTCATATGGGAACATGCATAAAAACATTTTACTCATGTAAATTGCTTCTTATAAAATATCTTCAGGGGCTCTGTGCATAAAAATATCTACAATGCCTGTATGCATTCTGGATAGGTTTGGTTAGAGCTCAGGAAAATCATTATTTGCATGCGTTGTTGATAAAATACGGGTGAACGTGTGTACTTTGCAAGTAGACATTTATATCGTCCATAGAGCAAACATAAATGGCTGTGGCTTAACTTTTGCCTCTTTGCCCTTGATATTTTATACAAACACATGGGGGGAGGGGCGGGGAATTCATCAAGCAGTGTTAGGGCTTAATGCACCTTTAATACGTGTTATGGGAATTAACACACACTAAATTCTAAAGCCCATTTTATACCTATGAGCTTTTAGCATTTAACATGCCTTCATACATAGGTGATCTGTTTACTATTGTCCTCCAAGGAGGGAAGTTATCAACATGGGCTGCTGTTAAGATGAATTATTTTATCACAAGTTGTGCTATTTTAACACAGGGGCCCATTTTATACCCTGTGCTAAAATAGCATAACTTGTGGTACAATGACCTGTCTTAAAAGTAGCCCATGATGATAACTTCCCCCTAAATGTCAGAATTCAAGACAATCTATCTTGAAGTGGGCTGTGAGCTGCATCTGCAGAGCGTGCCCATTTGATGCTGTAGATCATTGATATCAACGCGTTTACCTCAATGTGATAGAAAGCAGCACTGGAAGGGACCTCATGAAGTAAGTGTTTCAAAGCATCATCCGCTTTTCTGTTAAATCATTGGTAAAAGAAGCGGCATCAATTTGTGAAAGTACTTGTTGGACATAATAAAGCAAAGATATGAAAAACTTCAGTCACAAGATCCGTAACCTTGGCACTCGCATCACACTTTAACCTTTAACAAAATATAAAAACTATCTGCTTTGGTGGAAGTTGACTGCAGCTTGTTCATTAACAACAACATTCATCAGAATACAAACTCATCTCTTCTCAAAATATCCTTAACTTATGCCCCAGTCCTCCCTAGTTGACGATTAGTAGGCATCAACCTAGTTTCCATCCCATATCTTTTCTTTACCCCAAACCACAATCAATATTTAATGCACAACCTCAATTAAGATAAGTCATGTGGTGATGCCAAACCCTTACCTCAACTTGATACGATGTCATGCCCAAGCCTTTACTCTTGCTTGTCGTACCCAAGCCTTTACAGTTTCATCCATCTCCATTTAATTCATACAAAGTATCCTTCCATTTTCTATGCCCTGCTATTCCCACCCAAAGTTTGACCCGAACCAACCCCCTGTTGCCAACCAATCCCCAAGCCCCAGACTACCCCCAGCCTCAACCTTACCCCATCCTAGTATAGGGTGGGCCATTGACAGGCACACAATTTTTTTTTTTAACTACCCACCCTTCCTCACCCAACCACTTTGCACTTCTCCCAAACCCCACAATAAACACAGTCTGTCAAAACCTCCAACCCTTCCAGAATTTCCCACCTCTTTTCCATACACCTCCCAACTTTACCTCCCATTTCCACTCTGCCCAGATACTCAACCACCTCATCGTTCCAATTAGCCCTTTCCTTCCCTAACCTACACATTCACACACAATCATTCTTTTATATACACTCCTACAAAATGTTTCCTAACACACCTGTAACCTCTCCTGAGTGCAGATCCACCAAGATTATCAGTCTCCTTGGTCATATCAAGGGGACCCGCCCCCCTCTCCCCCTTAGCCCAGAATAAATGGGAGTTAAAGTTTTTACATGTTTTCTTTTTGCTAACTTGCAAACTAATATTCTTCCATATATATAGTAATTATATCTCTGCCTTAAGGTTTTGCTGTTTTACCCAGCCTTATAAAATAGCTAAGAACAGCTGCTGCTTCCACTGCTTGGGTGCAGTAGCTAATTATGATGTGCACCCATGAAATGTCTCTGTATTTTGTTTTCAGAACACTATTGCACATATCTGTATTATAACAATTGCTTTCTGCTGAGTAATGGTAGCCAGGCTTAAAGGCCAGCTGTCCATTTCCAGTATAGAACGCAAAATGCAATAATAATGCATCATAGTATTAGTGATTTTAACACTCGTTGTCATCAAGGCATAGCATAATTGGCTTTTTTCCCTGGTCTTTAAAATATTTATGAGCAAACATCTGGTACAGTGAACGATGGCTACTGGAATGCTGACAGCCTGTATTATTTTATAGATGCACAACACCTTCAATTTAGAATCTGGAATAATCACAAATTTGGCATATAAAGAAAATCTTATAATCACATTCCTCAACCAAACAGTCTAGCATCCATATACATGAAAATTTAAGTTAAGGAATAGCTATACTATGATTAAACCTAAACTTTCAAAATGTGGCTTAAATTATAATTTAGAACAGACATGTTGCGAAGGTTTTCTTTTTTTCCTAGTAACTTTTCAAATAACATACTAAGCCATGAGTCTCAAAAATGGACAACAGAACATTGGGTTGTCCACTTAAAGGTAACTGAAAAATTACATTGTTTCTTAATCCTGTCAAGGCCAGGTAAGTCTATATTTACAAAGACTCAACAGAAAAAGTGCATATGCTTAGAATAAAAGTAGCATAATTTAATGAGTTTTGGAAATATGGACACGAAGAATGAGCGGGGCACACAATTACACGTGAAAATTATAGAATACTATAAGGGCCAGATTCTGTAAACAGTGCCTAA
Organism: Geotrypetes seraphini; assembly: GCF_902459505.1. NCBI lineage: Eukaryota > Metazoa > Chordata > Amphibia > Gymnophiona > Dermophiidae > Geotrypetes > Geotrypetes seraphini. The sequence goes on from NC_047087.1 coordinate 61,648,218, forward strand.
ATTGGCAGCCGCCTACAAAAATGGTGCCAGCCGCATGTCAATCACGCTTAAGCACCATTTAAAAAAATCACGGCTAATTGCACCTATCACAAAACTTAGAGGTCTGCAATGTAGGCCAAGGTTTTATTGGCCTACATTGCAGACTTCTAAGTTCTTTTGAGAATTGGGTCTAATGGCACCTAAGATAATCTCCTCCTCCTAACCACACCTACTACACGACCTTAGGCGTCGTGAGATGGCTTCCTGTAGACGTGATTACACCATCTACTCTAGTAGGTGATTTCTGGTGCCTGCTTTTTTAAAATTAGTTTTTATTTGGTTTCTAACAGCGCAGTCAATTACAGCACTGATTAAAGCCAATTAAAACAATTATGTTAGGTGCCAGTAGAGCACCTTCTGCCTCTTAACTTACGGCACCATTTACAGAATCAGGTCCTAAGTATTTATAGCAATCACAGCATACTCAGTGGCTTGCATAAGTGATTGCATCCAATTTACAGTATATACACATTTATTTGTGCTGCTACTCTTGTATTTTATATATTAAAGCAGGCAATTGCATTCCTGTCCAGATAGGTACTTAAAAAGGTACCTTCTTTATGTTCAAGCTGCTAGCTTTTAGTTTCTTGAAATGAACTAACCAACAACAACAACAAAAAGGTTTATATGGTATTGCAAAGTTTTGGTTTGTGCACATCCCTAGAGCAGGTATGCTCGTATTACATTACATTACATTACATTAGTGACTTCTATTCCGCCTTTACCTTGCAGTTCAAGGCGGATTACATAAGAATTGTTATGATCTTAATACAGAAGATTATATAGGAATATTTTCTAATTTGCTAAGGAGTAGATTGGTAATGCCAGTGGAGTTTGGAACTTTATTGGTAAAGTTATATTGGTTTTATGTGTTTTTTGAAGAGTAAGGTTTTTGTTTCTTTTTTGAAAGTTTTGTAGTCTGTGGTTGAAGTCAGCAGATTGGTGAGTTGTCGGTCCAGTTTTGCTGCTCTGGTGGCCAGAAGGTTGTCATATATTTTTCTTCGTTTGACATTTTTGGTTGGCGGGTGTGTGAATATTGTGTGGGTTTTCCTGTGTCTGATTGAGGTGGAATGAGTTAGTCGATTGTTCCAGTAGGAAGGGCTGTTTCCGTTTATCACTTTGAATAGTAGGCAAAATAATTTGAAGTGTATTCTGGCTTGTATTGGGAGCCAGTGTGAGTCGTGGTAGGCAACATGTGGTCGTATTTTTTCAAAGAGTAGATAAGTCTTAGGGCTGTATTTTGTATTGTTTAGAGTTGTTTCATCTTTGTTGTTGGGCAGGGGAGATATAGTATGTTGCAGTAGTCTATTAGGCCTAGGTTTAGTGATTGAACCACAAGTTGGAATTGTTTTCTGTCAAAGAATTTTCGGACTTGTCTAAGGTTTCTCATAGTGGCGAATGATGTGTTTATAATTTTGTTGATTTGTGGTTGCATGGTACAACCTCTGTCTATCAGCATTCTAAGGAGTTTTAGCGTGGGTTGAATGGGGTATTATGGGTTGAATGGGGTATTATATTGAGTTAATTTCTATGTTTGTCAAGGTTGGGGTTTTGCAGTTTTCAAGGAGGATGAAGTTTGTTTTGTCCGGGTTAAGTTTTAGTTTGTGTTCTTTCATCCATGTTGCTACTGTTTCAAGTGTTCCGTGTATTGTGCCTATCATGGATGGTTCAAGTTGGTCGAAGGGGAGGAGTATGGTGATATCATCTGCGTAGTTGTAAGAGGTAATGCCTAGTTTGTCTAGGTAGGAACTTAAGGAGGCAATGTATAGGTTGAAAAGTGTGGGAGATAGGGGAGATCCTTGTGGTACTCCACATGGATTGGACCAAAGATCCGATTTTTCTTTGTTTGCTTTGACTCTATAAGTTCTGGATTGTAGGAATTCTTTAAACCATGTTAGAACTTTTCCTGTAATTCCTATTGCATCTAGAGTTTGTAAGAGGATGTTGTGGTCTACTAGATCAAAGGCTGCAGAGAGGTCTAGTTGTATTATCATCATTTTTTTTCAGTGCAGAGGTGTTGTCTCGCGATGTCCATGAGTGTTCCTAGTAGGGTCTCCGTGCTGTAGTTGGTTCTGAAGCCGGATTGTCTGGATTGGAGTAAGTTGTGGTAATCTAGGTAATTGTTTAGGGCTTTAACTACTAGGCCTTTCATTAGTTTGACATAAAGTGGGATTGAAGCTATAGGTCTATAGTTAGATGGTTGGTCTGCTGCTCCCTTGGGGTCTCTTAGGATTGGAGTTATGATGATTTCGCTGAGGTTTTGTGGGAAATGGCCGTCGATGAGTAGGGTTTTTATCCATTGTAGGAGCAGAGTGCGGAATAGCATACTATTGGAGGTTTTCAGTAGGTATGGTGGGCAGTGATTAAGTTTGCAGGCTGCATGACTATATTTGTTATATAGTTTGTTGAAGTCTGACCATTGTATAGGTGAGAAGTGGGACCAGGTTCTGTCTGCTGCTATGGATTCTTTTTCTGTGGGAGAAGTTGAGATTTCTTCTAGGTGTATCATTGAACATGGATCTGATATTAGCGATCTTATTTTTGAAGAATGTGACTAACACAGTGGCTAAGGGAGGGGGGGAGTTGTTAGTGGTCAGATATGGTGAGGTGTCTGTGAGTTCTTTTAGTAACTGGAATATCTTTTTTGTGTCTTGGGGTCCTTCTCCTATTTGCTTCATATAAAAGTAAGCACTGAAGATAGGTATGAAGATTAATTATACAATCTGGGTATGTAATTTAATTCCCTCACCTTAACTCCACCCATTATTTTAAGGCTTTAAAAGTGTCCTAATGTACATTTATTCTGGTCAAGCATTTGGCCCAAACTACTTTCTATAACTCATTTAGACAGTGGTATCTCTATCTCTTACAGAGTCATTATTTTGCGCTCTTCGTGCCCAGATATCTCGATCTCATCAAAGTACTTTAAAATATTTGACACTATGATTGCTCTGGCTATCCATCATATTGCCTTCAATTGGAAAGATAGCTCCAATCTCAATTTTAATGAATGGTGGAATCACTTGTGTATAATTAGGATATATGAATGAATGATAGCTTTCAAATTTAATAACATTGTTAATTTCAATCTGATGATTTTTGTAGAAACCTATTATACTTAAACGAGACTCCTTTGTTTCTGATTAAAGATTCTGAAGCTCTCATGTGTATTTTTGTTTGCTATATTTTATGTTTACTTTAGTTTATTAGTACATGTTCTATTTTATGTATAAATTTGTATTGTCATTCGATTTCCTTTATTTTTGATCAATATGCATAATTTATGTATAAGATGTATTATTTGAAAAAGTTAATAAAAATTATATGTATATATATATTTAAAAAGTATGTACGCTCTGAATGTATGTTCATGTAGAGTAATTTTATACTGGGGGACCTAATTAAAGCATCTCAAGCTCTGATAATATTTTAGAATAGGATCTGCCAGTGTAAAGCCTATTTTAAAATATATCAAAAAATAGAAGTTTGGTTATGCAGAGCGGGAGTATCCATTTTAGAACCTAAATATCTTATCAATGGGGTCAACACAGCAATATTTATGTACCAGCATAAACACATGCACATGATTACATGTTATTCATTTATGTATTATTTTGTACAGACTCCTGACGTAGGCATTTGTCACTGAAACACGGCCTGTGTTGGGTCCATTAATAAACCACATTCTGATTGTTCCATGCTTGATGGCCCTCGGTGCTTTTCCGCTTTGATTCTATTGTAGTATTTTGACTCCCTGTGCTCTTCTGTTGTTCTGAAATACCAATGTACACTTGTATGTATATACATTTTTCTGAAGCTGTCATAGAGTCTGATATCCATTGCAGTATTGTTTGGGAGATGAGGGGGAAACACTTGGGGAATAAGGCGGAAACCACCACTAATTCCACCAATGGAGCTGTGCATAAAATGAACAACTTTCTAAAACTCAGAGATCCACAGGAGTTGGTGTACAATATGTACAGTATATCCTGATGTTGATGATTCCAGAAATAAACATGCATTTTCCTTATACACCAGAGAATGTACAGGTTGTCCTAGGGTTAAGAACAAATTACGTGTTTAAAGTTGATCTTAAGTCGGATTTGTATGTAACTCAGAACTTGTAGATTTTTGCTGCTTATCTCTGCTCCCAGCTGACAAAGGGACCAACTGTCCCCAGTGTTCCCTCTAAGATACAGCATGCACAACCACACACTGTTCTTAATGAAGCCATGAATCATTCCTGAATCTGCTACAGGGTAAGTCTATGCCGCTGGAAATACTGCTCAGTGAAATCAAATGAAACTGCAACCATGTTTTTAAATACGAGTCATATTTAAGTTGGGCGTTTGTAACTAGGGAACTGCCTGTATATCTTTTTGCCCCACCCTATACTGGCCCAAAATATGCTCAGACACATGTCTCCTTGTCAGACACATTTTTTGGGGGGGGTTTTTTTTTTTTTTTTTTAACTTTTAGATAAGTACATCTCAGCTTTCTAAAATCAAGATTTATTGTAGATGTGTATACAATAGCCCCTTTTGATAGATCAAGCCCAAATGATGTAGTAGTTTTTAGAAATAAAAAGATAACTTTGTTTTTATATAACATTTTTAAATAACATTCATTTTCAAAAAAAATTAACTAGAGATATGTAAATCCACCTCTCTGCTTCCCCCGTTCTCTGTCTTTGTGGACAATGGTTACTGCGGATGAGCAGATTGGATGGGCCATTTGGTCATTATCTGTCATCATGTTTCCTGTTTTGTCTGCTTGCAAACTCGGGGTCATATTTGACTCCTCTCTCTCCTTCTCTACCCAGATACAACATATCACTAAAACTTCCCACTTCTTCCTTTATATTATTGCCAAAATTTAACCTTTCCTCTCTGAGCATACTACCAAAACTCTTATCCATGTCCTCATAACTTCACACTTAGATTACTGCAACTTGCTACTCTCAGGACTTCCACTCTGCTATCTTTCGCCCCTTCAGTCCATCCGGAAATCAGTTGCATGACTCATATTCCACGAGAGCCACTATACTCAAGTTACACTTCTCCTAAAGTCATTTAATTAGCTTCCCATCTGCTTCTGAATACTGTACAAATCAAACTCAAACTAGAGAATGACACGGTGGCAATTACCTGCGGCTAGCTGCGGGTAGCCGCTGGTAACTCGCCAAAATGGTGGGGGGAAAAGTGCTCATTTCGGGCATGGGGACAAGGCCATCCACCGCCCCGTGGAGCGGTGAATGGCCTTGTCCCCATAGTTAAGGGAGGGAAAGTGCGCAGTCACCGATCACGCGTGCGGCCCCCTCCCTCCCTCCCTCCGGCCAAATCTACCTCCCTCTCTCCCCCTTACCTTCACGGCACTTTCATAAAATACTTACTGAAGCCGGCGAAGCCTGCCTGCCTGCCTGCAGTCGCATGTGTGTGGGCGGAAGCTTCTCCTCTGACGCAACTCATCATCTTTCTTCACGTCTCTCCCACTATGTTCCTCACCCACGAGTTCCACTCAATGGGTATGTCTTTTCTATCTGTGCCCTTCTTTTCCTCTGCCAACTCCAGACTCCATCCTTTCTGTCTTGCTGTGCCAAATGCCTGGAACAAACTGCCTGAATCCCTACGATGGGCCCTGTCTATGGCAATGTTCAAGTCCAAGTTAAAAGCTCACCTCTTTGAGGCTGCTTTCAACTCCTAACTCTTCTCACCAGTGGCGTACCAAGGGGGGGCTGGGGGGAGGGGGGAGGTCCGCCCCGGGTGCACGCTCCAAGGGGGTGCACAGCCGGCTGGATCTGGAACCTCCCACGCTGCTTCAAATGGCACTTCAGCGCAGCTGCCGTACTTAGAGCAGAGACGGCAGCCACGCTGAAGTGAAGAAGGTCCCGTGATGACTGGGAAGAGGTAAGGGACGTCGGGGTGGGGGGACTGGCAGCTGCAATCATCGCGGGATCTTGACGCAACTAACTGTGTCTGCCGGCCCAGCCCCCTCCGACGTCACTTACCTCTTCCATCCGAGTAGAAGCAGTCATCGCGGGACCTTTGGGATGCAGAAAGAAAGGAGGTCAGAGTGGTATGGAATCATGCTGAAGGGTAACAAAGGGGGGTCAGGGTGGTAGGGAATCATGCTGAAGGGTGACAAAGGGGGATCAGGGTGGTATGGAATCATGCTGAAGGGTGACAAAGGGGGGTCAGGGTGGTAGGAAATCATGCTGAAGGGTGACAAAGGGGGGTCAGGGTAGTATGGAATCATGCTGAAGGGTGACAAAGGGGGGTCAGGGTGGTATGGAATCATGCTGAAGGGTGACAAAGGGGGTCAGGGTGGTATGGAATCATGGTGAAGGGTGAGACAGGGGGTCAGGATGGTATGGATCTATGGTGAAGGGAGAGAAAGGGGCAGATGCTGATGGAATTGCAGGGAAAGAGACATAAGGGGGAACGATACTGCATGGAATTGGGTTGTAGGTAGCGAAAGGGGGCAGATGCTGATGGAAGTGGGGGGAAAGAGAGAAAAGGGGCAGATGATGGAAGTGGGGAGAGAGAAGAGGGCAGATGATGGAAGGAGGGGGAAAGAGAGAGAAGGGGCAGATGATGAAAGTGGAGAGAAGGAGAAAGAAGAGGGCAGATGATGGAAGTGGGGGGAAAGAGACAGAAGGGGCAGATGATAGAAGTGAGGAGAGAGAAGAGGGCAGATAATGGAAAGAGGGGATAAATAAAAGGAGGGCACATGATGGGGGAAAAGGATTGAGTTAGGGAAATACTGGAGGTGCTGAGGGAAAGAGGTGGCGAGCTGTAGGTAGACAGTAAAAATGGAAATTGATGAGAGGGTAGTAAGAACGTAATCTATATGGATGCAGAAAATAAATTGAAAAGGAAAATGAGGGAAGAAAGGGATTGCAGAAGAGAGGTGTGGCAGAGGGAAGGAGAGGAGAGAGATGCCAGACCAATGGGGGTGAAAGGAGAGATGGAAGGGGGAGGCATACAGTTTCTGGAAGAGGCATCAAAGGAGAGAAGATGCCATATAGGGGCAGAGAGATGGCAGACAGTGGATGGAAGGAAGAGAGTAACAAGAAGATGAGGAAAGCAGAAACCAGAGAAGACAAAAGTAGAAAAAAAAATTTCTATTTATTTATTGCTTTAGGAGACATGTGTCACTGTTTCTGTGATGTTGCATTGTATGCATAGTCCAGCTTCTTGCTGGTTCAATTTAATCTTTGTCTATGTATTTCTATTTTATCCCCCCTTTTACAAAACTGTGGAGCGTTTTTTAGCACCAGCCATGGTGGTAACAGCTCTGATGCCCAGAATTCTATGAGCGTCAGAGCTGTTACCACCGTGGCTAAAATCAACACTACAGTTTTGTAAAAGGGGGAGGGGTTAGTTTGTGATGACATATTCCATACTAGGCAAATATGTTTTCTGTGTTCTGTGTGTTCGAAAGACATGTTTTTTTGTTAGGATTGACGGTGTAGGATTGATCTGTACTAGTCTGGCTTGTTTAGTTTTACAATGGGTGTATTGATGTACTGCTCACTGCATATGTAAGATGCTGCTTTTTCCTAGGTACTCATGTGTGACGTGTGGATTGTTACTAAAAATCATGTTTTTCGTACAGATGGGGGGAGGAGGTGCCAAAAAATGATGGGCCCCGGGTGTCACATATGCTACGTATACCACTGCTTCTCACCTTGGGTTCTGCATCCCCAGCCCTCTATGTCATGTCTCTCTGTCAAAGTTACAATATATGAGATCTTTTGATCATGGACTGTCTATTTAATGTCAAAATGTACAGTGCTGTGTACACCGGTGCTATAAAAGTGTTAAATAATAGTAGTAGTAAATAGAGATGACATTATTTTTATCCTAGGAAATAATGTAAAATGAAAACTTTTGGAACCACTGAAGTCTTATGCTTAAATAACCAAGAAATGAACTTTAGTATTCTAGAAAGCTTACTTTCTATTAAAATATTCATCAGTGTAATAAAGAAATCATGTATCCAACTACTTTGGCGATATTCTCGTATTAAATTTTATGCTTTGTAGGCTGAGTAAACTTTCTGCATTTTGGAAATGAATAACAGTTACTAAGCTGTTTCATGACCTGGATTCACTTTAACAGATTATGTTTATAATTAGTAAAGAAAGCCTTTGGGCGGGGTAAGTATTTCTAATTGGCAATAATAATATATACTACTGTTTGTATGCAGTTGAACTTGTAATAACATGCTTGGCATAAACTACAAATATCAAATAATAAAACATTTCAGCATGTGATAATTAAATACTCTAAAACCAAACCCACACCTTCCTGTACCTAATTTGTTACACTGCACTTTCAGGATATGAACATCCATGCAAACTAGTGAATTATTAAAACAAGAAATTCTGAGCTTCCAAAGAAATAAAATCCTGTTATGTTTTGACTTTTTTAACATAGGGCTCCTTTTACTAAGGTGCGCTAGCATTTTTAACGCGTGCGCAAACCATGCGCTAAATGAAAAATGCTAACGCAAGCTCTATGGAGATGTTAGCGTCTAGCGTGCGCGGCATTGTAGCACGTGCTAAAATCACTAGTGCACCTTAATAAAAGGAGCCCATAATTAGTTTTGTGTTTCTTGTCTGACTGTATCTACCTTGTAAAACTTTTCTATTATAACATCCCTTCTCATTTACAACGCTGTAAGGAAGTAATTCTTTGAATCAATGCCTTGACATATGTCACAGATACCCCACCCCCTTTTTATGAAGCCACAATAGGGGTTTTTATCACAGGCTGTGAAGGTTAAAGATCTGACGCTCATAGGAATTCTATGAGCATTGAACTTTTACCACCGTGTCCTGTGATAAAAACCCCTAACGCGGCATCATAAAAAGTGGGGGAGGAGTTAAAGTATGTACGAGTGTGCATCATAGATGTCAATAATTGGGAGATGTGCAAATGTGCACTAGGAGCTATTATATAATGTAATGCCTTAAGTGCCTAAATCTGAAGGGGGACATTTACATGGGAAAAACATGGGCAGGGCAGGGCTGCTTCTTTAGATGATGCATGTAACTTATAGTGGTGCATATAGGCACACTTATTTACATCTGACATTGGCATGTACAGAAGCCATTATAGAATTAGGGCCAGATTTTGCAACTGACGCCAGTATCGGCTGGCTCCTCCAAAACCGGTGCCAGTCGCGTGTCAATCATGCACCGGCGGCGGTTGCAGAATCGTGGCCATGTGTAAAGTAGGCACCGGAAATGCAGGCCAGGTTTTCAAGGCCTACATTTCCAGTGCCTACCTTTCACGTGAATTGTGCCTGCAGAGATGCTTTTGACGCCTAATGCTATTTCCGGCATTAGCCACGTCTACGGTGGCTTTAAGCATCATAAAACACCTCCATAGGCATGATTCCAGTGCTGTTTTTTAGACGCCAATAGGCACCTACATTTTTCCTTTTAAGAGTTTTTTTTTAAAATTTTTAATCTGTATTTTCAACTTAACTTAGGCGCCAATAGAACACCTAACTTAAGGCACCATTTATAGAATCCAAGGTGTGGTGTCCAGTGCTTTGACATCAGTGCGCCTAAATTGAGATACCAATTTATAGAATTGCCTCTCAGCATTCAATACATTGCTAAATAATACCACTGCACTGGATTTATATATAGGGAAAAACAAAAGTTAAAAGTGTTACTTGTTAATGCTGTTCCATCCTTGATTTTCTCCTTTACACAAAATGTTACCAATGACTCACAAGTTCCCATTTGCATGGTTTTCATGATGGGAAAGCTTCTGCAGTCTCTGCTCCTAAGGGTTTTTGTACTTAAAGTGATGTAATAGAGGGTGGATGAAAAGTATCCATCAGTCAGTAGATGTATGCATCCTGTCTGTTGCTGGGAACTCTTATGGAGGGAAGTTATCAAGGTGTGATAAAAGAAGAGCTTTCACCACACCTTGATTTACCATGGGAATCTCCAATTTGTGGTATCACTGTACTGCGAATTCCTGACTTCCACGGTAAAGAACTAACACTGTGAGCAAGCCACCTCACATGCAGTGTTAATCCAGGGGTCAGCAACCTATTTAAAGCAAAGAGCCATTTTATCTTAAATGTTTGACCCAAGATCTGGAGCCACAAAACCATCCGATATAGTAGAGAGCATTTATCTTGAGATGTCTTGTTTGTAGCTTAACAGTCTTGAACACTAGAGCTGCTTTGAACCTATCCTAAATGTTTGAAGCAATTAATAATAATAATAATGTATTATTATATACCGCCATACCAAAAGAGTTCTAGGTGGTTCACAACAACTGGACAAGTACATAAAATACAGATGAAATACAACAGATTGGAATAATAAAATTTAACAATAATCAGAATGCATATTACAATATAATGCCAATGAAATATATTAGAAGTAAAAGAGTGCAGATAAAATACCCTCTAACAGGCAAGAAAATAATGCATGTAATCCAAATAAAATGTCACCTGAGTCTAAACTAGTTAAGAGTTTAAGAAAGAAAGCATAACCAACCAAGTTGATACATATAGTACAGATAAAAATACATCAGATAGATCTAAATAGACTTGTTAAAAAAATAGCAATGCATTAAGATACCAACCTATCAAAAAGTTGTCTTTTTAATAATTTTCTAAAAGCAAAGTAAGAGGAGACCTCTAGAATAATTTTTCCAAGCCATGAATTCAGTTTGGCGGCTTGAAATGAGTTTTGTTTTGGGAGCGTGGTGTCAGTTGGAAGGACACAGCAGGTCACTGGACTTTAAAAGTATTGCTACAGAGGGTCCTATTGGGGGAGGGGCCTTGACCAACGGTCATTGCGGGAGGTTGGTTCCTCTTGCCCCTGAGTTTGGCTGTTCAAATAAAACTCAGAGAGGCAAATTAAGTAAAGCTCTGCAACTGAAGGAAATCCAGATTAAAAGATTTGGGAGAATGAAGTAAGTGCTTAACTGGACTGGGAATCCTGTTTGAATCCAGCTGGATCTAGTATGGGCTGAAGACCTAAAGGGAGGCAAAATACTGTGCAAGCTGAATTTAGAAACCAATGTTTGTTTTGCCTTTTTAACAGTTAGAACCCAGAGCAATTGGGTTTTTGGAAGAGACTTATTTGGAAACCTGTGAAACTGTTTGGGTTTTCTTATCCTTTTTGAACTGCTGGAGTATGTTTTGCCTGTAGCTGAAAATAAAATTCATTCATACCAGAGACCTTTGGGAGAGACATTAAAATCCTTATTTGCATCATTTGATTCTCCCCTCCAAGCTGAACTGCGCTCGGTCAGCGCTGTGCGCACTGGGTGCTGCTGGCCAGACCTGCATGGGTGCGGCCTCGCACGGTGATATTATATAAACAAAACAATAAGAGGGTCTTTTACTAAGCAGTGCTAAACTGTGAGCATGAATTTTACTGTACATTAGGGGGTTAAGCAATAGAGGGTTAGTGTGGATTTGTGCCAACCTCTAATGCATGTTAAAAAAGAAAAAAAAAAATCTAACACAGAAAAAAAACAAAAAACAAAACATGCTAACTGCTTAACAGGGTATGACAGGAGTGAAGTACAGGTGTGGCCATCAGTGACAGCTAGAACACAGTTCAGTACTGCACGCTAGCTGTCATAAGTGCAAATGCACTTAGCACCACCTCATGAAAAAGCGCTAAGCGCAGCCATGCTAGCAACAGTCTGGAAGCAAGACCGTGTTTCAAGGAAATTAGCCACAACTTTTTTCTGTTATGTTTCACGCAGAGCTGTAAAAAAAGATTAAAACCTTTTGAATAATTATTATCCTACCAGGCAGCTAAACTCAATAATGAAGTTACTGTTATAATTGAGTCTTTTTGTCATATCAGATGTTTCATAGGAATATCAAAATTTACCTGTTTGAGAAATTTGTCTTATTAGAATGATATTATGTAAACTTATAGTTACTGAGAATAAATTGTTTTAGACTTTATAATTCCTTGATTTGTCCCAACTCTTTAGGCATATTGTGAGTCTCTCTAAACTATAAGGTATGAGTGGATTATAAATGGAATTGTTATTATGGCTGTTGGCAAACAGTCTCTCATCTCCCCATCTGATCACACCCACATCCATTTCTCTATGGTCCCCACTTCTAACCCCCAAATTAAATAGTCAACATCCCCAAATCATACTTCCTTGATCCCCTAAAACAGAGTTTTCTAATTTTATTAACACAAGTACCCCCTAGATTGAAACCTTTTCAACTGAGTGCCTCCGAGCTCCAAGCAGTAGAGATTGTTTATTGTTAAACAATAACTAACTAGGCAAGATACATAAATATAGGTCACTGCAACTGGCGTTGAGACCAATGCATAATTTGCATGATCTGTTATATTTCAATCTCATATAAACTGGTCCTTTGACAGGTGGGGTGTCATTCTTACAAACTGAGGCCCAGGTGCACTAAAGCCAGCGATCATCACTAAACCTGTTTTAACAGCTTTAGCGGTGATCGCATTTGCTGACCCGATGCATAAAATGGCTCACCGCCTGGTTTTCTTCACGATCGCTCATTCCCTGATCCAACCATGCAAATAAGCTAATTAATATTAAGATGCCATGTAAATTAGTAGAGCAATTGATACTCAAACATGGCTTCCCGATGCAAGGGGGAGGAGCCTAAGGCCCTGATTGGCACAGATGCTTGACAGCCAATCAGGGCCTTAGGCCCCTCACTGTGCACAGGGCAGGGAAAGGCCCACCATTTGGGAGCAGTGGTCCTACAAGCGGGAAGGACTGAGTATCCATCCCGCTCCAACATTTCTAAGAAGGTACGGGGGATTGGGGGCTGGTGGGTGATCACCGGTGGCAGGAAGAAGTAGGCATCCCTCTTGCCTTTTTTTCAGGAGGAGGGGGAGGTAGGGGATGTTTGTGGCAGTACAGGGGGGGGTCACATGGCACAGGTGTTGGCCTTTGGTGGCAGGAGGGAATGGGCAACCCTTCTGCCATATCACTGCTGTTTGGGGGGTTGGCATAACAGAAGAAAGTGGGCATTCCTCCTACTGTTTTTGATGGTTTGGGGGAAGGATGGCAGGAGGGAATGTCATCCCTCCTGTCATTTTTCGCTAGCGTAGAGGGTCTTCCCAGTGCCACATTTGTTGGTTGACTGGGGAGGGTCGTCATCAGCGGGGAGGGGGGGGGGGGCTTTTTTTCTTTTTTTAATATGGGGCAGATATTGTGCATGTGTAGCACACACAGAATTTGTACCCATTAAAAATTTACTACACAGGTTTTGCACTTACCACATGTTAATTTTTGCTCATAAAAATTCTTTGAGTGTCAGGGCATTTACCTCTCCGTGCCATGCTAAAAACCTCTAACACAGCTTGATCAATGGGGTCCATAGTTACCAGTGAGTGTTCAAATGAAATAATATACACAGTCTAAAAGCAAGCCCCATCAAGTTCCAACCCACATGGCATCAGCAACTAAGGATCTTGGAGACAGGAACAGAAATTAATCTGTTTGCCTCACCCCATTCAAAGAGGTATTCTGCAATTTTTCAAATAATTTTTGCAAGTAAAACAGTACCTTATGTGTAGAGATAGACTTTTGTACACTCGCTTGACCGGTATCCACCAGACAAGATATTCATGGTTCAGAAGTGCAAAAACATGCATACCAAAATGAGACCTATTTTTGAGTTGCTAACATTATGCTGATCACCATAATTTCAGCGCAGACATTTGCTTCCTTCCCTTTGCTAAAAAGAAACTCATGCCACACAAATAGCTTTAAAGTCTTTCATTAGTGGTTGTGTTAGTGTATAATAAGTATAATGAGAAGGCAATAAAAATCCAAAGTTAGCTAACGGGTCCATAACCTTTTCAACTATGGACCTATTTCCAGACATTTTTTTTAATGACTACCAACCACCTAGGCTCAAGTGACTAGAATCCAGCATTTGTACTGCAACTATATTATTCAATTCCCAAAAGTTAGCATGCTGGGCTACTCAGGAACTGAACGAAAATAAGTGGTGACAGGTGAAAGAAAAACACCCTTATAGTAGACCCTGAAGCCACTTCAAAGCCTGAGGCATGGCATTGTAATTTACACCTAATGAAACCTAGTGTCAGGAAAAGGTATCTAGACAAACATGATTCATTCAGACAAATAGACTCTGCTAGTGGTTTATGTGTGGGCTTTTTTTTTTTTTTAAGAAAGTGCTCTTTTTATCTTCATTTATCCTAATTATAAACTACAATTCAGAAAGATGACACACCAAAAGTTAAAAGTTGTCACCAATGAAAATGACACCAGAGAAAGCATTTGCATGAGACGTTGATGTCATGCTTTTGAGGACATTTTCTAGGGCTACACATCAGGGAAGATGTATATAATTTAGCAGTTGCTTTGTTTTGTCAAGTAACCATATCAGTTTGAATACTTTATAGAAAACAATCTGCAGATTCTAACCAGAAAAAAACCCTTATACCCCAGGATAATCATTTTGAAATCTTAAGCAATGCCTTTTATAAATTACTGCTTAGGTGTGCTTATAGCATAAGTATCTGGGCTCGTGGAATATACAAGGAATAATGGAATATAAAGCACTGTATCTTTTCTAATTCACAAATGAAAACCGAATACAAAGATTTCATAGCAAGCCTAATAACAGGGTGGGCCACAGGGGCCATGAAACCTAACAATATTTGTTCAACCCGGTATCATCAACTAGAGAGCTCGGGGCTTGGATAGATTCGTTTTTTTGGCCCCTCCATATAGATGTGCCACTGCCGCTGTATTGTAGCAACATAGACCCAACTTTCAAAGAGTTCTGTGTTTATGTTCGTATTTATTCATTCTTACTTTACTTCTTTTCTGTCAAACAAACTGCAATGCGGTTTATACATTCTAAATAATAAAACAGAAGGGAAGGCCAAAATTCAACAGGACAGGAGTAGCAAAGGCAGAAATAGGATAAACAAATAAGATACCTACCAACCACAGGTTAAGTAAAAATTAGGCCCTGTTTTACTAAGCCTCAGTAGAGGCTTCTACCGTGGTCCGGAGCGCTAAATGCTCTGACGCTCATAGGAATTGTCCGAGCTTGCAGCAGCGTTGGAGCATTTAGCACCCCTGGTCATGGTAGAAACCTCTACCGTGGCTTAGTAAAATGGGATTTAACTATCTATCCACCCTCTTACAAAGCAGTGGTAGCGGCTTCCATGCAACAAATGCTCCAATGTCCATTGAATCCCTATGGGCATCGGAGCGATGATCGTAGCAGCATCCAGTACTACGGCTTTGTAAAAGGAGCCCTATAGTAAAGCTTTTCAAGAGTGGCTAACATCGCAAGTTCTGGGCAGTTGGGGTGAGAACATTTACAACAATCAATGAAGTTCAGCAGTAATGAATCCAACTTACAAAGGGGTCGTTTTACTAAGCTGTGGTGACCTATGGTATTAGTGTGCCCTTACATGGGTCATTCCTGCATATTATGACCATTTTTACTGCAGCTGTAAAACTCTGATTTTCTATATATTCACTATTGTTGTCATTAGCGTATGGCCATTTTTTTTTAATTACTTTGGAGCTGTAAGGAATTTCACTTTATCCATGTAAGAACCAGTTAGCATTAGGTAATCTAGATGAGGTAAGTGGTTAGCACAGGGAGGCCCACTCTTTGCCCCAACACGCCCCTTCAAAAATTACAATTGACCATGCTTTGTCAATTCAGAAAAGAGGTATTATTTGCAAGTGCAGTGGAGGCGTATGAGGTTCTGTCTTTTAGGGCTCCTTATACGAAGTCGCGTTAGCGGCTTTATTGCACGTGACTTTTTATCATGCGCTAACCTCCCCCCCCCCCCCCCCGCTAGCTGAAAAACTACCACCTGCTCAAGAGGAGGTGGTAGAGGCTAGCACGACCAGCAGTTTAGCGCCCGCTATTACATGCGTTAAACTGTTAACAAGGCTTCGTAAAAGGAGCCCTTAGTGTTAGGCTGTGGTTGGCATCAGCTTTGAACCATCTTTTTGAAGATGTAATTTTAAGATTTTGTAAAGATGTTCAGATTTTTTATGATTTTTTAAAATGTGTATCTTCATTTCATTTTGTTGTTTGTTAATTACTGTTTGTGCATGTTTACATTGGTCCCCATCTAGATTTGTAGATAGGTAGGCTACAAATAATTTTTAAATAAATACAAAAAATTAATTAGCGTGTAGATAACACATGCACAGTTCAAAAATAAGGAGTGGAATTGTTCTAATAAGAATGATGAACACAAGCTATTGCAAAAATTTCCTTTAATTCATCCAATGGTTCAAATGACTTTATTCATCCAATAACTCAATGACTCGAACACCCAAGGCCTTTTGGCTCCAAGCACTGCTTCATAAGATTCTATATCGTTACATGGACTTCAATATTTATATATTATTCAAAATATCATCTGACATTATCCAGAAGTCTCCCTAGGCTCCTGAAAAAGGCCTGTTTGGCCGAAACATATACATGTCGAGTCATTGAGTTATTGGATGAATAAAGTCATTTGAACCATTGGATGAATTAAAGGACATTTTTGCAATGTTCACCATTCTTATTAGGACAATTCCACTCCTTATTTTGTGTATTTGAGTTTGTGGTTTTGTTTCCCCTGTTCTATTTCCCGTCCAAAAATAATAAGGAACATATGAGCTCATCCTGTTAGACTTTTTTTATTTTATTTTTATTGCTTTAATAGGCAAATATTTACAACTAATATAACTTAGTAAAAGGACCCCATAGTAACATAGGAATATTTTAGATGACTGCAGAT
This sequence comes from Geotrypetes seraphini, assembly GCF_902459505.1. Classification (NCBI taxonomy): domain Eukaryota; kingdom Metazoa; phylum Chordata; class Amphibia; order Gymnophiona; family Dermophiidae; genus Geotrypetes; species Geotrypetes seraphini. The sequence goes on from NC_047087.1 coordinate 61,665,052, forward strand.
AAAGACTGAAATGGCCTATCCATTAGGGATGGGTAGAAAACAAATTTAGATTTAGTTAGTGTCCTGAATTGTCTGTAGGCTCTTTTGTTTTGATTCATTTTGTTGTTATAAATTATTGTTTTGTTTTTAAACTTTGTTTAGGTCACACCTGGATAAGAGCAAAACTAAAGCAACAGGAAACATGCTTATATTCCTCCTGACCAATCAGGAGATAGGGACTAAGGTAATCAGCAACAGCAAAGGTAGTGACAGATTGACTCAGCCACCTAAATTTTAAAAAAACTGTTAAAAGGCAGATTAGACGTCCCACTAATGGCAAAATTTAGTTGGTGGTAGAGAGAGAGAATCTGCTTCCTTCTCTCTCTCCTGCTGGGTCTGCCACTACCACCTTACCTCCTCCCAAATTATGTAGGCTCAAAGCTATGATGTTGCGCAGGCCCTTCACTCAAATGCCACTGCATATTGCTCCCCCTCTGATAGAGACTTTTTGTCAGAAAAGGACAACATACTGTACCACTTAACATGGACTCGCACTGAAGTTAATATACAGTATGGCAGGTAGCAAAGAGTTGGGTCCTTCAGCTATTTGAAAAAAAAAAAAAATTAGCAGCAAAATCAACACAGGTCCTCTATTATGTAGAAATCTTGCTCCCCAAAGTGAAGGAAATCTTCAGAGACGCAATGAGCTATATCATAGGCAGAGGACCTGTAAGCCAGCAAACAACAGCAAGGGAAGGGGATGTTTCTCACTACTGTGGGTCCCTAGAGTCTGCCTGCTGTGTCCCATCCCTGGAAATAGCGAGCCATAATCCTCTGACTCTGCCTTAACGGCAAATTTGGCTGGTGCCACCACTTGAAAGGGTCACTTCAGGGTGCCCAGGAGACAAAGGATATGTGAAGCAGCTAGCAGCTACAGGAGAAAGGACTGTGTTTCTTACTGCTGTGGGATCCCTAGAGCCTAACTGCTTTCTCCCATCCCCAGAATAGGTAAGCCAAACAGCTGCAGGGGAAGGATCTTGTTTCTCATCTCTGTGAGTCCCCAGAGCTTACCTGCCTACCGCTATCAATATCTGCAGATAAAACAAAATAAAATAAAATGATCCATTCATGAGACTGACAATGTAAAAAAACAAACAAACTTTATCTTTGCCATTTTTTCAGGGTGCTAGGCCAAATTACAAGATCCAGAATATATACTGTAACCCATAACATGGACGGTGCTCCATGTAAACTGTTTGAGCCTCCAACTTCCGCTCACGCCTAAAGAATGTTCCAACACAGTGTGAGAAAAATGCATTCGTCGCGTAACATATTCTTCTTCATACAGAGAGTGGACTTTAATCAAAGCTCCATTTTATTTTCAAGTAAAGTTCTGTTTTACCCACGGGAAAAAACAAGTTCTGATTATTCCTTTCTCCTGCAAAACAAGCACATTTGGAGAAACTACATCTGAGAAAATCAGTAATGCTCTCTCTTTGTGATACAGTGGGGTACCCTAAAATATGAAGAGTCAACAGAGTCAATCTAATCTAATCTTCTATTTGTGAGTCGCAAAAACCTAAACAAGCTCTAGGCGACTGAAGAGTAAACAGGGAGGGAATGGGGAGAAGAAGGGGAAAAGGGACATATAGGAGGAAAGGAGAAAAGGCATATTTTAATTAATTGTCAAAGAGGTAAGTATTCAGGGTTTTTTTTTTGGAAGAAGGAGTAGTAGGCCTCCTTTCTGATAGTTTCTGGGAGATTGTCCCAGGTTTTTACTCCTAGATAGGTTAGCATGGAGTTGAAAATTTGCTTGTATTGAAGATTCGCTATGGGCGGTAGGTTCAGTTGAATTCTGCTAAGGATTCTTCTGGATGTGGACCAGGTCGCTGAGAATATCTGTATAAGGGGAGAAGCCGAGTTTCCATGCAATATGTTGTGTAGGATACATGATATTTTTAAGTTTATCCGGGATGATATTGGAAGCCAGTGTAGTTGTTTGAGGAAGGTCAATATCAAATCATATTTCTTTTGGTTGAAAATCAGTCTTACTGCTATGTTCTGGATGAGTTGAAGTTTGTGGATTAATGTGGTGTTGATGCCCGAGTAGACGGAATTACAATAGTCCAGTTGAGGCAGGACCATCATATGGATGATCAGTGCAAAATGGTGGGGATGAAAGTATGGCCTAGTGACAGGCTTAGAAAAGTGTTTCTTTTTGGTAAGGCTTATAGATCACACTTTCTTCTGCAGCCATATATTATGAGGCTTATAATCGAAAGAGAAAAACGTCCTAAAACCGGCTTATGTCGGCACTTGGACGATCATAAGTCAAAAACGTCAAGTGCTGATAATAAAACCGGGTTTTGGACATATTTAAAAATGACCTAGGCCTTCATAGTGCCACTGAATGACCAAAGCTAAACGAGGCATTTCAGGAGGAGTGTCAAGGGCGGGAGTTGGGCGGGATGTGGGCTGGCTTAGACTTAGTTGTACACTTCCCCCTCCCCATTTGCGGTTTCGGCAATCGCAATTTCACATATTCGCGATTTTTTGGGGAGGGGGAAAAAAAGAAGAAAAAAAACCCCATAGTTTAGCCTTCCCCCCGACGTCCCGGCCTTACCTGGTGGTCTAGCGGGCTTTCGGGGCAGGAGCAATCTTCCTACACTCCTGCCCTGTGTAGATCGCCAATAGGAAATGACTGTGGGGAGTTCCTGTTGTAGTCTCGAGAGACTACGGGAACTCACGGCAGCTATTTCCTATTGGCGATCTGCACGGGGCAGGAGCGAAGGAAGATCGCTCCTGCCCCGAAAGCCCGCTAGACCACCAGGTAAGGCCGGGATGCTGGGGGGAAGGCAGGAGGGAGGCAGGGGTGGGTCAGAGCTGGACCAGAAGATATTCGCGGTATTTCACCATTCGCGGTCTGGCTCTGCCTCTGTCCCCCGTGAATCCGGAGGGAGAAGTGTACAACATGTATAACTGAATGTTATACAGTCCAGGATCGACGGAACTTGGACGTTGTGACTTAGACCCTGTAAAACAGGGTCTAAGTCACAAAAACCCACCTAAAGTCACCAGATAAGTACTGCAAACACATAAAACAGACCCCCACAAACTACCCCAATGATTACCGACCCCCCGACCCCCATAAAAATATTAATCACACCTTTATAATTCTGCCTCCAGACCATCATCACCTGGTAGCCGGGCATAGGAAAGCCTAATCATCCAGCACAGAGGCGGCCTAAGCCGTCTTGGGGGTGGGTTAGGGACTCATGCAGAGGAGGACCCATGCCCATAAACCCCTGTAATCACTGCATTGATACTTAAACATGTGCACTCCCCTATACACCCCCAAAACCCTTTTGTACTGGCATATAAGTGGCTCCTGCAGCCATAAGGGGTATTGGGGCGGTAGATAAATGGGTCTAGGGGATTCTGGAGGTGGTTTGAGGGGCTCACCGTGAGCTATAAGGGAGCTGTAGTGAGGAGAAGCCATGGCACCCTTTTTGTGAAGTTCACAACAGTGCCCTGTAAGGTACCCCACTATTTAGGTGCCATGTCTGGGTGTTCAGTCCATCACTTTGCAGACCCCACCCACATCCAACCGGGCTTGTTCTAAGTGTTTTTGACTTGGATGAAAAGTTGGACAAAAATGTGGTATAAAGATGGATGATTTAGTAACTTGGATGATCAGACCTGCAGGATGTATAATTAGATGATTTTCGAAAGAAAAAAAAATTTTGGACGTATTTTTCGAAAATGTGTCTTAGGCTGTTTTTTACTTTGGATGACTTACGACTTAGACGTCCCTTTTGATTAAGCCCATCCACGCATGTTGGGCGAGCTATTCTGGTTCACAAAGTCTACAAATAGATTAAAAATGTTTTCCACTGTAATATAACTGTTTTAAGAACTAAGAATAAAAATAGATATACCCCATTGGTTCAAATCAAAAGTCCATTGTGCCAGACATCCCATCTCTGACCAATATAGGTTTCAAGTCCCTGGTAGGATCTCAGAGTAAGTTACTCCTGGTTGTTTACATTGAAGGAAAGGTGATGGTTTTCTTTAGTCCTCATATTTCAGCCTGGTCACTCAGGTCTTCTCAAAGTAAGAAGAGAGGCTGGTGCTGAACTGAGTCTTCTTTGTCAAATCAGATGTTTCATAGGAATATCAAAACTTACCTGTTTAAGAAATTTGGCTTATTTCAATGATATTATGTAAACTTATAGTTACTGAGGATAAATTGTTTTACAAAAATTTATAATTCCTGGATTTGATCCAGCTCTGTAGGCATATTGTGAGCCACTCTGAACTGTAAAGTATGAGCAGATTATAAATTCAGTTATTATTATTATAGCTTTTGGTAAAAAGTCTCTCAACCTCCACATATGATCGCACCCACATCAATTTCTCAACATCAGTGCTCTGCTGATTCATATTCTCCAACCCCCAATTAAATATTCAACACCCTGAAATCATACTTCCCTGATCCCCTAACCCACCCCCAGCAAGCAACACAACTCAATATGCCCCTCCTTTGACTCAATGCCCTACGCACATGTATAAGGAGTTTGTCTTATATTGAAAGCTGATAAAAACATAAGAATTGCCGCTGCTGGGTCAGATCAGTGGTCAGTCGTGCCCAGCAGTCCGCTCACGTGGCGGCCCTTAGGTCAAAGACCAGTGCCCTATTTGAGTCTAGAATTACCTGCGTACATTCTGGTTCAGCAGGAACTTGTATAACCTTGTCTTGAAACCCTAGAGGGTGCTTTCCCCTATAACAGCCTCCGGAAGAGTGTTCCGGATTTCTACCAATCTCTGGGTGAAGAAGAACTTCCTTATGTTTGTACGGAATCTATCCCCTTTTAACTTTAGTGAGTGCCCTCTCATTCTCTCCAGCTTGGAGAGGGTGAACAATCTCTCTTTCTCTACTAAGTCTATTCCTTTCATTTTCTTGAATGTTTCAATCTAGTCCCCTCTCAGTCTCCTCTTTTCAAGGGAGAAGAGGCCCAGTTTCTCTAGCCTCTCGCTGTATGGCAACTCCTCCAGCCCCTTAACCATTTTTGTCACTCTTCTGTGGACCCTTTCGAGTAGTACTATGTCCTTTTTCATGAATGGCAACCAGTGTTGGATGCAGTATTCTAGGTGGGGGTGTACCTTGGCCCGGTATAGTGGCATGATAACCTTCTCCGGTCTGTTTGTGATCCACTTCTACAGTATATACCATAATCAACAAATAACCAATAAACACACATACTAATTTGTGGAACAAGTATTTGGCTGAAGCTTTATTAACTATTCGGATCACCTTTAACTTACAATTCAATCCAAATAAAAGATCAAATACTCCAAAAAGGCTTCACAATCCCAGAGAGCTATTTGGTGACAAAACTAGCTCCCTTTAATTTCGTACTTTTAAAACATCATACATGCATGACCCAAAGTAAGGTCAGGCCAGACCTCCCCTTGTAGCGGTGTCACCTGTGAGTGCTACATTTTAATTATTCATGAACTTCTCATCTCCTAGTCACATCTGAGACCAATGGCCCCATTTTTCACCCCTTACTGTGCAAATACGACCTCTCCACCCTACCCCAAACCCCTACTAAATAAACCCTACCCTAAAGCCTGAGCACTGTCCCAAGAACCACCAAATTTACTACAACACAACACAAAACACATTGGGGGGGAGGGGTTACAACATGTGCCAACTCACCCTCCTCTTTCCTGTTCCTCACAGACTAATTCCTCAAGCCCGCCAAAACTTTCCACTAATCCCTAATACAGCTCCTCCCACCAATACTTCAGTGAACAGTTAACCCCTGCATGTGATGTTTGCTCTCTTTAAAGGTTCTTGTAATACTATATTTCAAGTTAGAAGTAAATCATGAGTTAATTAAACCACCCCTTTGGAACAAATAGACCTCAACATGTGAACCAACACCACCTAGTAAAGCATATCACAGGGTGCAGGCTAGGAGGCTGAAAGTTTATTGAAAAGAGATATAAAGCTAAAGGTTCACTTAGTGTGTCCACCACTCGTATCAGTTCTGGCACCTGCATTTACTGCAAACTCACCTTCCTCGCTGATATCCTTGTAGGTCTCTCCATATGCTCTCATGCCTAAGAGATTCCAATCCAAAGTACTCAGCCACAACCTCAAATGCCACTGACAACCTCTTGGAAGCATCAGAATCATAGAAATAATAGGCAAGCATAGCTGAACCTGAATCTGGCTCTATGATCCAAACCAGACAACCAAATCGCCAATCTACTGACGGCATCCCTCGACTACAAGACTTTTAGAAAAGAAATAAAGACCATACTCTTCAAGAAAACTCTGAAAAAAGAAATAATACCGCAAGTCTCAAACTCCACCTCTCACTAAAGCCAACTACCCCAAACAAATAACCTTATCCATTTCTTACTCTTTTTGAAAATGACCAATTTTTTTTTTTTTTTTTGTAAGTTCTTGTTGTAATACATCTTGGATAATTCTTTTGTAATCCGCCTTGAACTAATGTAATGGTGGAATAGAAATCCCTAATGTAATGTATGAGAAAATCTCAAAATAGTAGCATGACAGAACAACCCATGAGCGTATATTTATTAAAATAGAAGGCACTCAAAATTTATAGCCTAACAAATGAAATGAAGACAGATGAACTGATAACAATGGAAAGGCTGACCTAAATATCAACTTTTCTCAACCACACACCCCTACCACATCTCCTAAAACCACAACACAGTCAAATGATTCATACTGAACGCAGCACTGCTTTCTTGAGAGAAAATCATTCACAAAAGCAACAGGAAGATATGACAAATTATGTATCAACCTATACTTAGTAAGATCCTTCTTGCTAACCACTTCTAAAGCGGACAAAAATATCACAGGAAAAGGGAGCTCCAAAAATGGCTCAGCAATCTTCCCTAAAGCCACCTTTGCCTGCAAGCTTTTGGCAATGATTCCTGTCAACTTATACACAGATAACACATTGCATACATTATTGCAAACTACCTTAATAAAAGAAATCTTAAAACCAAAAGTGAGAAGGTCTCAAATCAGCCGAGCTGTTTCTGCCTCCTGTACTGAGCCAACTTTGGCTGCATCACCAACACATTAATAACTGTGGATGCTCTCTGCCAAATAGAATCATTTTTCTTGTCCCCGCACACTTGAGTTCTTTGAGTAACCACATGTGGTGCTAGGTGGGCTTTTACACAGTTAGTACAGGAATGTCAGAACTTGTGATCGATAAAACTACAGGACAAGCAATTGAGAAGTCAATAGATATTGTATACAGTGCTTGTCTTTCCTGATGGTTGACCCCCAAATACATTTTTAAAAATATTTTCCACTGGTTACATCATTTGCCCCTTTGTTTCACCTTGTCTTGGTGGCTCTTCCCTTTTCTGGACATCTCTATCAACCAGAAATTTCCATCCTGAGCATCCCATAACACATCCATATTCCCTTCCATTTTCTCCAAAACATTATATCGTAGTTCAACTAAGCCCAACCTTGATGTGTCTGACAGGCTTCCAAAACTGAGTTCATATCTAGAAACATAGTGAGTTGTCTATTATCTTCTCAGTACAATAGCTAGCCTTACAAAGGCTCTAGTCCAATTAACAATATTCTTTTATACCTTTCTCCCTTTCATCATAGTTTCCTCCATTTCTCATTCAGCTTTTTACATCAGTGAAGGGATATACTGGATATCAATATAATGCATCTTCATAATTTTCTTTCTTATCATCCAAGGAATTTATTCCTATTATTTGATCAAAGCCATCAAAACTGAAGGGTCCCTCTTAACCCGCCCCCCTCCACCCCACCCACCTAACATGATTTCTTTAGTATTGATACCATTGACACCCAACTCCCTGAGGCTGAAGAAATAGACTCAGACTCCAAAGATGACCCTGAAGTGTAACTAGAGTCCCATAACACCCAACTAGGACCCTGTTCCATGTGGTGGCTTGGACCATGCCTTCATTTATTTATGTGATTATTTAAGCTTTATATTTCTTTTTATGCATGTTTTTACTATGTTAACATTTATGTTATGTTGAGCGGAATTTTTGATATGACGTCTAAATCTGAGTTTAGATGTTTTACAGAACATGCACAAAAATCCAATAGCAAACATGCCTTTTACAAAACAACAAAATGTCTATCTTGTTTTTTCAAAAATGGGTGTGTTTTGAGCTCTGTGTATGCATCTATCTTTTAAAATCATTTTTGAGAAAAAGCACATCCAAATGCAAAAATGCACAGAACAAGCCATTGGGATATAGGAGGGGCCAACATATGTACAAGACTAGCTACTCAGTTATCTAAGCAAAGCAGTGGGGCTCCATAGGGAGCACTGTAGTGAACTTCGTATAAAAGTTTCCAGGTACATATCTCACCATAACCCCCATGGTATATGGTGAGCCCTCCAAACCCATTCAAATCCTACTGAACCCAACTGTATACCACATCAATAGCCCTTATACCTACAGGTGACACCTCACATGTGAGATTTGGGTGGATTTTGGAAGGCTCGCAGATTCCACCATAAGTGTACTGGTTAGAGTAGAGTATAGGCCTGAGTCCCCATCTCTATAGCTGTCTACACTGCATGCCAGACTACTCCAGACACCTGCTTGCTGTTCTACTAGGACTAGCCATAACTACTGCTACTATTAAATATTTCTATAGTGCTAGCAGATGCATGCAGCATTGCACAGAGTTACAAAGAAAAAGAAAAAAGTCCATGCTTGAAAGAGCTTAGAATCTAAACAGCCAAGACAGACAAACAGGATGTCATGGATACAGTTAAGGGGAATGGATAATCAGCAGGCTGGGTTGGAGGGCAGAGGAGTAGGGTTAAGGATTGAAGGCTATATCAAAAAAGTGGGTTTTCAATCTACTTTTAAAAAGGGAAGGGAAGGGGGCCTGATGAACAAACTCAGGTAATTTATTCCAGGCAAAGCTGAAAGAAACAAAGTATGGAATTGGCAGAGGAGAAGATGAGTAAAGTTAAGAGCAACTTATCTGAGGAACGGAGTTCTCTGTGAGGTGTAAAAGGAGAGAGAAGAGAGGAGAGGTGTTGAGGGGCAGCAGAATGAACTTGTAGGTTAGTAAGATCTTGAACTGTTTGCGATGGCAGATAGGGAGCCAGTGAAGTGACTTAAGGAGAGGGGTGACATGAGCGTAGTGAGGTTGGTAGAAGATGAGTTGTGCAGCAGAATTTTACACAGATTGCAAGGGGGAGAGGTGATTCTGCAGGATACCAGTTAGAAGTAGATTGCAGTAATCTAAGTGTGAAGTTACGAGAGCATGGATAGGGTCTGGGTAGTGTGCTCAGAGAGGAAGGAACATATTTTGGTGATATTGAAGAGAAAGAAGTGAGTATTATTTACTGAGATGGAGAAAGGAGGAGGAGAAGCAGAGGTTTATAAGGAAAGATGGGTAGCTCAGTCTTGGAGATATTTAGTTTCAGATGATGGCAGAACATCCCAGCATCAATGTCAGCCAAACAAGCAGAGACTTTGTCATGGACTTTAGATGAAATTTCAGGTGTAGAGAGGTAGATCTGGAAGTCATCAGCATATAGGTGATAATGGAAGCTATAGGAGAAGATCAGGGCACCGAAGCAAAAGGTATAGAGAGAGAAGAGAAGAGGTCCTAAGACACAACCCTGGGGTACGCCAACCTCTAGTGGGGTACCAGCAGAGAGGACCCACCGACACAAACACTAAAAGTGCGTTGGGAAAGGTAGGAGGCAAACAAGGAGAAGCTGTCATATAGGCAAGTATGTACTGTTTCATTTACATCTTGGGGGAGGGGTGGGTGGAGGGGTCAGTGACCAGTAGAGGAGTGTATGTTGGGGGGAGGGGAGTTATGCTTACATCTCTCTAGTGGTCATCTGGTCAGTTTGGGTACCTTTTTGGCATTTATTTATTCAGACAGGTCTTCAAAGTTAGCCCCAGATATCTAACTTGTGCCCTGGATGTATTCTTAAATGTTCCCATCCACACCATGCTCCTAGCACATCTCATTGAGATTTAAACAAGCTACTGATCAAAAGCATAGATATCCATGTAGAAAATAGGTTTCAAAAATAGTAAATTGGAAGGGATTGACAAGAAAAATGTCCATCTGCCCCTTTATGCCACTTTTTGTACATTTTTCTCTTTTGAAAATGAGCCCCTTGGAAATATATTGGGCATTTTAAATGAAATGGGGGGCCTATGGGATCTGACCAATCTTAGGCCACTCCTAGTGCATCCCAGAATGCCCTGGGAGAGAGGGTTCTAAGATTCCAGTTGGCCCAGGTGCCTAAGGCCCCTCCTATGGGAGAGGTCTTAAGTGCCTGGGTCAATAAGGGCCCTAGGTCCCTCCCCGGTGTATCCCACAATGTACTGGAAAGGGGACGGCCTGCCAGTCAGTGGAGGAAGGACTGCTGGATGGAGGGAGTAAGCATTCCTCTGGCCGGCCAACTAGAAAGGTACTTGTGGGGTCAGGGTGGGCTTCGGGGGGGGGGGGGCTGGGTCCGGGGATTTCTCGGGGGGTGGGGTGGTTCCGGCAGGAGGGTCGACATCCCTCCTGCTGGTAGATGTCTCAGGGGGTGGAAGCAGGAGAAATTGGGCACTATTCCTACTGTGCATTTGGCGGTGGGGGGTGGTTGGCTTCAATGTTTTGGGCAGGAAGGTCAGGGCATCCCTCCTGCCAGCAGTCTTCACCGGGGGAGAATGGGTCATGGCTGCTAAACTGATTGCGGCAGGGAGATTCCCTTGCTGTGATCAGTTCAGCGGAAACCTGATTCTCTAACCGGCACCTGTGACATGGACAGTGGTTAGAGAGTCGTGGTGTTAGGTGGGCTTAGGTGTCTGTCTGTGAGGATAGACATGATTCTATATAGGGCACCTATTTGCGCTTCTCAAAAGCCACTTAGGCAGCTTCTGAGACTAACATCCTATATAGAATCTGGCCCAAAATGCATATATTTTTCAAATTACTGCAAAGTTCCTTGTTAAATGTGCAATTGTAGATTTTGCTTCAAATTTAAAAGTAAACATATATGCACTTTCATTCATTTTCATCTAAAAAATAATTGCACTTAATCTGTGGGCATTTATTTTTTTTTTTATTGCAGTGTGATATAGTATAAAGAGTCAGTATATGGAGTCATTCTGTATCTGATGCATTGAAAGGAGGAAATGCTAATATTTATGTCTTCTGGATGAGACTTTAGGATCTTGTTATCTGTACAGTAATCTGAGATTTTAGAGGAAGAAAAGAAGTTGAAACGGAACAAGGCTAGTGTTAGACATGCAAAAGGCCAGGGCAGAAATTGGAAATTTGGGAGGGCCCAAAACTCACCTGCAAGTGATGTCTCTTTCAACTTAAGATAGGCTTGGGGCCCCAGGCAATTGCATTGTTTCCACCCCATATCGCAGGCCCTGAAAGGGAGGACAGAGACATGGAAAGAATAGCCTTTACAGAGGGCTAAATTGTAAATATGGCACCCCCCCCAAAAAAAAAAGAACTATTCTAAAAGCTGTGTTTAAACCCCCCTTTTGTCAAGTTGTGCTAGAGGTTTATAGCATGGGTCAGCAAAGTATAAGTGCTCCGACGCTCATAGGAATTCTATGAGCATCAGAACATTTACTTACAGTGTAATTTCATTAATAACCACTTATAAGTAAGTAAAAAAATATTTTCTGTCCCGTAGGGAAGACCTTTGAAACAGAGAAAGCGAAACATGTCAGGTCTGACGGTTCCCGGGCTGAGCCAATGAATAAGATAAGTGTTTAAAGATTTAAAAGTTCATCTTCGACCATATCTTTATAATTGAAAATATTAAAAGCTTAAAAAGTTGATTATTTAAATGTGAGCCGATGAGGAGTTACCCTGTAAAGCTTACCGCAGTGAAAGTTTATTGAGCGGTGGAGTGGGGGCGCTGAGGCTCTGTAGAATGCTATACTTAAATTGTTACGAGGTATTAAGTGCTGACAAAGCTGGACATTATTTGTAGTTATTTTGATGTCTGATTATTCAAGTGAGCTCTCTGAATATAAATATCTTTTTTTACCATCGGCTGTTGAACATTGCACCTTAAATTTAGGCATGGATGCCCTTACTCTATAAATAAAGCAACGTCACGGACCTGCGCATAAACCACTCATTTCCACATACCCTTTTTTGACTCAATGTAAAATTTAGACATGGATCCTGTGTCTAAATGTAATTGCTTTAAATTAGCACCAACAATTGCTTCTTAAAATGCCATTTATTAGCGCTCATAAGCTTGTTATTAAATTGTGCACACAATTTTGATACGTGACCAAAACTGTACACGCAATTTTTAGCACTTTTTATAGAATTAGGGAGTAAATGGGAGAAAATCCAAAGGAGCTAATATACAAGAATACAATAAGGTTAGCACAAAATTAATGTGTATAAAAATCTGCTCATGTGTTTTAATTGTATGTTAGTCCACATTAACACAATTAATACACAGTTAAAGCAAACATATCAAATGAGTTATACTGCACCACTCAGTGCAAATTGCTTTAAACTACTGATAGAAAAATGTATCTCCAAGGCAAAATCATAAACCACATTTCACCAAGGAGGCTAGCTTATTGCTGACAGCAATACCTCCCACTTGCAAAAGTTGTCTAAGTACCATCAATTTGCAAAAAAAAAATAATTATGCTGTTGGCAATGCTGAAAGCTGCTTCAATGCTTTTGAACATCAGCCTGTACTGTTTAACTTATTTTCCCTATTCCCCTGACTTCATATGTTTGTTCCTTTTTCTTTCTGTAAAGCATCTGTATGCATACACATGTCCCTTATTACTGAATGTAAGGATTTCAAAAAGTACATTTTATCAAAAGTACGTCTGAGAATTTTGATACAGTGAGCCCTCTTGTCAACTGAATAGCTGTGCTGTACAAACTCTTCTTTTTTTGATATGCAGTTTTGCTGAGAAACAGTGTTTTGATTCTTAATTTTGTCTGCTAATCCCAAGAGATGCAAACCTTGAAAATAAATACAGTCTTGTTTTGTTTCCTTGCAGCTCTATATCATAGCTATGTTGTTATAATCCAAAGGGACAGATTGATTTTGATGATGCAGATGGGAACTTAGTCCTTGTTATTATCCATGAGTGCAAACAATAATACATATTCCAAATAAGTAACTTGCATGCCAGGAGAGAAGGTTATTGACCTCAAGCATCACTTAAATAAAATGTTAGAGAGGGTTTGGATGAAACCTGTTACTGTGGTACATTTGGCTACTAAATTTGAGGTTTGTTTTTCATATCCTCCCTCACAATATTCTTATTTTACATTGTTTGAAACTGAGATGCCCAGGTTTTAGTGAAATTTTAGAAAATAATCTATCAACATTGAGCCTTTTTAAAAATATCTGCTTCCGTGCACATTTATTAGCTGGTGCATGCAGTGGGTGTAGCCATTTTGAAAAGATATACATTGAAAAAATGCAGACTCTTTTGAGTCTCTTCCATTCAGCAGGAGAACCCAGCTTGCATGGTCATCTCCCACACTCCCACTGGGGTGTAAAGATCTCTCACTAATCAGCTTCCCCCTCTACTAGTAGCAGGATATACATTAATAAGAAGTCATCTCCTGCTGTTGTAGGACCAATCTCATATGAACATAAGAATAAGAATAGCCATACTGGGGAAAGACCGGAGAGTGGCCAATGTGATACAGATTTTTTAAAAGGGTTCCAGAGGTGATACGGGAAATTAAAGACCAGTGAGTCAGTGCCAGACAAAATGGTAGAGACTATTATAAATAAACAAAACGACAGAACATATACTGTACGTAAGCATGGATTAATGAGAGAGAGCCAACATGGTTTTAGTCAAGTGAAATCTAATCTTACCAATCTACTGCATTTCTTTGAAGAGGTGAATGAACACGTGGATAAAGGTGAACCGGATGATATTGTGTATTTGGATTTTCAAAAGGCATTTGGCAAAGTGTCATGAAAGACTTCTGAGGAAATTAGAAAGTCATAGGATAGGAGGTAATGTCCTTTTATGGATTGAGAACTGGTTGAGAGACAGAAAACAGAGCGTGGGTTTAAATGGAGAATGATAAAAAGTGGGGTTCCCCAGAGGTCTGTGCTGGGATCACTGCTTTTTAACATATTTATCAATGATCCAGAGCTTTGAATAACAAGTGAGACAATTAAATTTGCTGATGACACAAAGGGCTCCTTTTACAAAGCCGCGCTAGGGCCTTAACGCGCGGAATAGCGAGCGCTAAATTGCTGCGTGCGCTAGCCGCTACCGCCTCCTTTTGAGCAGGTGGTAGATTTTCAGCTAGTGCATGCTATAGCGTGCGCTAATCCGGTGCATGCGCTAAAACGCTTAGCGCACCTTCGTAAAAGGAGCCTAAAGTTGTTCAAAGTTGTTACATTGCAAGAGGATTGTTAAAAATTGCAAGAGGACCTTGTGAAACTGGAAAACTAGGTGTCAAAATGGCAGATGACGTTTAATGTAAGCAAGGGCAAAGTGATGCAAGTAGGAAAGAGGAACCCAAACTATAGCTACGTGATGTTGGGTTCTATGTTAGGAGTCACTGCTCAGGAAAAGGATCTAGGCGTCATTGTTGAAGATACGTTGAAACCCTCAGCTCAATGTGCAGCTGCAGCTAAGAAAGCAAATAGAATGTTAGGAACTAGTGTTTAAGCCCGTTACATTAACGGGTGCTAGAATATATACCTGTCTGTCTTTCTTTATTTATGTCTCTCTCCCTGCTCCTGTCTCTTTCTTCCTTTCTTTCTGTCTATCTCTCTCCTGCTATTTTTCTCTATTTCTCTCTGGCACCCTTTGTCTGTCTGTCTTTCTTTCTTTCTGTCTCCCCCCACCCCACTTTCCTTTGCAGAAGCAGCAGTGATATTTCCCTTCCCCTCCAGGTCCCTGTGAAGTAGTAGCAGCATTTCCCCCCCATTCCCTTCTCTCTCCCCCCCCCCCCACACACTTTTCTTTGCAGAAGCAGCAGTGATATTTCCCTTCCCCTCCAGGTCCCTGTGAAGTAGTAGCAGCATTTTCCCCCACCCCCCATTCCCTTCTCTTACCGTGAGCTGCCCTGATCCGTTCGGCCCCTCCTCCTTTTTCCCTTCCCGCGGGCTGGCCTGCTGCGATTTAAGTTTTTTTTTCGGCGGCTTTTCCCGTGGTGGCTGGTCCTCCCCTCCTCCTTCCCTTCCCGCGGGCTGGCCTGCTGCAACTGAAGTTTTTTTTTCGGTGGCTTTTCCCGTGGTGGCTGATCCTCCTGTAAAGAGCAGCCTGCGATGGGGTCCGGCTTTAGCGAACCTCACAGGCCGCTCTCCAACTAGGTAGCACGTTCCCTCTGATGCGATCCCATGCGTCAGAGGGAACGTGCTACCGAGGTTGGAGAGCGGCCTGTGAGGTTCGCTAAAGCCGGACACCATCGCAGGCTGCTCTTTACAGAAGGATCAGCGGCGGCAGCAGCGAGTTAGGGCCCCCTGCTGAGGACGCGGGCAGGAAGAGAGGTTGCCTGGCTTCCATGGTGAGTGAGGGCGGGAGGAGAGGAGTGGCTGGGGACCCGCGCATGCGCACTCCTGCAAAGCCACGGACCTACATCTCACAGAACAGGGATTACAGATCACAAAGGTCTGAGTGCGCATGCGCGGCTAGCGTTTTATTATATAGGATTATCAGGAAAGGAAAGGAAAACAAAGATGAAAATGTTACAATGCCCTAGTATCGCTATATGGTATGGATGCACCTCGAATAATATGTGCAGTTCTGATCACCATGTCTCAAAAAAGATATAGCACAATTAGAAAAGGTACACAGAATGGCAACAAAAATGATAAATGGATGAGACAACTTTGCTATGAGGAAAGGCTAAAGCAGCCAGGGTTCTTTAGCTTGGAGAAGAGACGGCTCAGGGGTGATATGATAGAGGTCTATAAAATAATGAACGGAGTGGAAATACTAGGAGTAGGGGGATATGCGATGAAGCTACTATGTAGTAGATTTAAAACAAACTGGAGAAAATATTTCTTCACACAACGTGTAATTAAACTCTGGAATTCATTGCCAGAGAATGTGGTGAAATCAGTTAGCTTAGTGGGGTTTAAAAAGGGGTTGGATAATTTCCTAAAAGAGAAGTCCATGGGCCATTTTTGAAATAGCTTAGAGAAATCCACTGCTTATTACTAGGATAAATAGCATAAAATCTGTTTTACAATACAATAAACCAATTTCTAGACCACATAACCAGGTGGTTCAATGCGGTTCACAAAGGAGTAATCAAAATACAAAGGAATAAACAGGTAGAAAAAAAACTAGTTACTTATGAACTTATTAAAAAAAGTAAGTTTTTAGTTGCTTTCTAAACTGAAGATATGAATGAGATATGGAAAACAAATAAAAAACAAAAGGAATTGACCCCAAAATATCCACAAAGAAGAAAATCCAGAGAAAACCAAAAAAACTCTGTAGAGTGACGATGTTCCTAAATGGACTTTATTTGAAATTGTCAAAGTTCCAAAGGTACACTGAAATCATCCACATAAAATAATTCCATCCACATAAAAGTAAATCATCCACATAAGATCCTTAAAGGAACTAGACCTTTAGGGATACAGGACCCAACATGGTCCGCGTTTCGACAAAAAGTCTTCTTCAGGGGTCCCTGGGGGTCCTATAAAGGTGAGTAAGTGGGAAACAATTGTGTGGTGAGCCGGAAGTGAGACGCTGCTTAATTATGAGTGGATTAGATAAGGTTTTGATTAAGATCTGTTATGAACAACTGTTTTTGCATAGGATATTGTGGAAAAACAAAACGGATGAAAACAATTTTTAAACAAGATGCTATATGATGTTCAGGATATACTATAGAATGACACAGCTACATGGAAAGAAACATATTTATTGTATAAAGCAAACTATGCTGATTTCAGTTTGTTAACATGAAAACACTCCAGTTTTATCTTCTCACATTATTTAAGTTGTAATATCAAAAGAAGGTCAAATATTTTAATTTCTAAAGTATTGCTAAATGGCAAGAGTAGTCACATTATGTAAATCATAATTTTAAATTAAAATTTAATAAGTCATCCAAACTGTTATAACCAGACTAATTCTTTCACAGCTAGCATCAATAAGTGTTGGTGTAATCCAGGCTGAAAAAAGCAATCTAATTTCATCAAATGTACAACTAGTCAACTTGGCAACCTTCCACCAAGATCAGACAAATGTCTGTTCTGTGGAAGATGAAGACACAGTAATAATGATTATAGCTGGTACTGCATTAGTAATAATGATAGTGTGGTTTTCAAATATGAATCATTCATTCATAAATAGGGATGTGGCATTGCTGTGAGAACGCAGCATAAGTCCTACAAAACTGAATAGTGGCATTCATGTAGATTCAATATATATATGTGTGTGTGTGTGTATGTATGTGTGTATATATATATATATATATATATATATACACATATACACACACACACACACACACACACACACACACATATTGACAGGGAAGCTCCCGTCACTGGTTAAAAATCTGCTTTAAGCCCTGCCACTAAAGCAAATATGCCTATTCCTAAACCAAGGAAGGTGCCCCTTAACTCTGTTCCCAGTGCTAAGCTCAGACAGGCAGGGCAGAACAGAGAAGGGATGGCAGGGAAGAAAAGAATACCTGTTCCAAGCCACTATAATCCCTTTTATAAACCATCAGTTAATTCTCCGGTTAAACCTCTAGTCAGGCAATCTGACACAGCAAGGGTTAAGGAAAGGAGCTGACAGGCAGAATGTGGTTAGAGCACCAGTGAAAGTTCCACAGCAGGATAAATCAAGGCCAGCTGAGAACAGAGACAGGCAATCAGGAACCTGGAGGGAAGGACATTCCTCACAGAACAGGGAACTGAAGGCTAGAAGCTCTGTCTTACTGCCTTCTGCTAAGAAACCTCCTGTCCCACAGCACTGCCATGCTGAAAAAACTTTGCTTTCCAAGCAGAAGCTAATTGGAAGGGAAAAGCTCCTTGAGCAGGGCTGGCCAAATGCTGCTGCAGAGGATAGCTTGTATCCAGCTTCAGAAAGTGAGGAGTCCCTTATGGAAGTAGAGGGAGATATCTCTGAGGGGAATGAAATGGACTGCAGCCCAGAAGCCCTAGACTATATGTCTGAATGGAGCATGAGTCAGTAAGGTACTGTGTGGGGGAAGGGAAGGGAATGTTCTATAACAGTGTTCTTCAACCACTGGTCCGCTGCCTGTCCACAGAAATTTCCTGCTGGTTCACAGGGCCGACACGTGCATTAGGCCCACAACAGTGTTCTTCAACCGCCGGTCCACAGTGTGATCGATGTGGCGTTATCTTCGAGCTGGCTCCCTCTTCCTCACTGACTCAGTGCACAAAGCCACAGGCAGCAGCTCCTACGCACGTCCTGCGCCTGACCCGGAAGCTTTCTCTCCGATGTCGCAACATCAGAGGGAAGGCTTTCAGATGAGGTGCGGGACACACAAGGAGCTGCTGCCCGCAGCTTTGTGCACTGCGTCAGTGAGGAAGGGGGAGCTGGCCTGAAGATAACACCGGGGGCGGCATAAAATGGCCAGGCGGGAGTAGGCCAGAAGGTAAGGCATAGCATGGAGGGAGAGAGACAACAAAAGTAGGGGAGAATTATTTTATTTTTGAAATTAGTGATTGAATTATGTCAATTTTGAGAATTTACATCTACTGTCAGTGTGCTTTGTGTAGTTTAATTTTGTTGTTAACCATTATGTGTTGTTAATAAGATTATATTGTGAGTATCTATGAAAAATGAATGGAAAAAATAGTGTTACAATTAGTACTATTATGGGGGCGGGGTCTGGGGCGGAGATTTGGTAGAGATGGGTGGGGGTCTGGCCCACAACTTAGCCCAGTGTTCTTCAACCGATGTCAGTCCACAAAATAATTATTTTATTTCTGCCGGTCCATAGGTGTAAAAAGGTTGAAGAACACTGTTCTATAACAATAGTCTAAAGCAGTGGTCCCCAATCCTGTCCTGAAGGACCACCAGGCCAATCGGGTTTTCAGGATAGCCCTAATGAATATGCCTGGAACAGATTTGCATGCCTGTCACTTCCATTATATGCAAATCTCTCTCACGCATATTCATTAGGGCTAGCCTGAAAACCCGATTGACCTGGTGGTCCTTCAGGACAGGATTGGGGACCACTGGTCTAAAGTACTTATAGAAACATTTCTGTACTTATGTGGGACTGTATAATGAATGAGAGTTTGATGTGTGAATGTGAGGATTGCCTAATAGCAGAAATTGAACCAGAATCCCTGTATGGAAGCAAAGCATAGTGAGTGGGGGGATGGGTCATGCTAACTAACCCTATAAGGAAAAATAAAGCCTGGAGTGGATTCAGTGACTTGACATTGCACATCCCTGATCATGGGAACTTTGGGGAGAGGAATCTTAGACCATTTAAAACAGGGATCTCAAAGTCCCTCCTCGAGGGCCGCAATCCAATCGGGTTTTCAGGATTTCCCCAATGAATATGCATTGAAAGCAGTACATGCACATAGATTCTTGCATATTCATTGGGGAAATCCTGAAAACCCGACTGGATTGCGGCCCTCAAGGAGGGACTTTGAGACCCCTGATTTAAAACAAGGGTGGATAGTTCCCAGCCCACTGCTCAGAAATAAGAAGGGTTAGTGGGGGTATTTATAATTCAGGTAGTGGAGAACTTCCTGAAGAAACACATTAGGCTCAATACAATAATTATGCCAAGCCTAGAAGGCTTGGAGCTAAAAGCCTAGGTCCAGCTGGTCCTCAGGGGCTCTTGTATATAAGTTCTTGAAACCAGAATGCTGCCCAGAGCTGTGCAAAGCACGGTAGCAGAACGGTGAGAAAGAAACCCTGATTATAGGGAAATGTTTTGTTTTTGCGGGTTTTTTTCTTTCCTGATTGAAGCAAGGACTTGCTGTAAAAAAGAACTTTAGTTTGTGATAAATCTTTTCCAAGCATTATCAGCCAGTGGGGCTGTATCAGAACCAGTACAAACTGAATTGGATAATAAAACCTGGAATTGCAAATTATTGGTGGAAAGTTGTTTTGGTTTTTTTTCTCCCTTTTTCTCTGCTGTGCTTATTCCAGAGTGGTCCTCCAAAGAGTGGTAATATTTGCGCCTGGGGCAGGAGCTGGGTTCCCAGTGCTAGGCTTACCCCTGGCCCCGTCACAATATATGTACTGTATGTATTTTATACAGTATATAAAAACAAACCTCACAGCACACCCTGAAGAAGACGACTGCATGATGGTTGAAACCTAGGCTGTACCTACTTAGACATGGCAGGACCTGGGCAACTGAAAGCAATCTTAATAATAATAATAATAATAATAACTTTATTCTTATATACCGCCATAATCTTGCGACTTCTAGGCGGTTTACAATGAAGAGAAACTGTACAGACAGCGAATTACAGAGTATAGCATTGAACATCTAGTGATAGTAACAGGGGAGTTACAGGGTCTGTGTATTAACACGGTTTCACAATGAGTAGCATTATACAGTCGACGGTATTCAGAGCATAAGTAGGAGAAGAGAAAGGAGATTGCGCTTTGAGTTACAAAGTTGCAAGACTGCAAAGGTGATAACATAAGATGTTGATGAGAAGTAAGTTGTTAACTTGGTACATTTGAACGAAGTCCCTAATTTTACTATTGTTTTGAACTTCAATAGATAGAGGTAGACAGACTTTGGGAGACAGAGCGTATGGCAGGGTGGTTAAAGCTACAGCTTCAGCGCCCTGAGGTTATGGGTTCAGATCCCATACTGCTCCTCATGCAGAGTGTATTGCATTTACATGAAACTGTCAATTCATCAGATGCACTGTTTGTGTTTAATTATTCTGCATATTTTCCTTTCCATATAGCAAAAGAAGGTAGATGTCTTTTGGAATAAAATTTGAATATGATTATAGAAAATAAATTATTATGAAAGGGATCCTTTTACAAAGGTTTGATAAAATTTGGCTTTAGCCAGTAGTGTAGCAAGGGTAGGAGGCGCCTGGGGCAGTGGTGACCCCCCTGCGCCCCAACCCCTCCTGTCTGCCCCTCTCTCCTTTCATGCCAACCCCTTTGCTCTTTCCACATCCCCCCCCCCCTGTGCTACGCTCACACCATACCTTTCCACCCCCATACCTCTTTAAATCTATGCCGCAAGCAGCTTCTCCAGCCTGGTGTTCTTGTTGGCTTTCCTTCTGACGTCACTTCCTGGCCCCACAACCCAGAAGTGATTTCAGAGAGAGAGAGAGCCAAGCTGGCATGAGCAGCATGCTAAAGTGGCTGCTTGCGCTGGCGAAGATTTTTAAGAGGTATGGGGATGGAGAAGAGAGGATACGAGCATGGTATGGAGGGACGGAGAGGTGCCAGAGCCCCCACCAAGACAGTGCCCAGGGAGATCTGCTTTCCCCCTTACTATGTCACTGGCTTTAGCATACCCTTATGTAGGTCTTTCCAATGCACTAAGGCCATTGTTACTGTGGCCATAAAAATCCTGGTTTTCTATTTCTTCCATTAATGGTCTGTGCTAATGCAGCCAATAGCAAACAGCTAGTTCCAAATATTGATGGTACTTCCTACTACCTATTTTGAAGGTTGTAAAGGCTCCTGCATTATCTGTAACTGGTTAGTGCAGGAATACCCCCTCTCTGCTCCCTAAATAGTATTTCCCTCAAAATATTTACCATGTGGTTACTACACATACATTACAAAACTAATATGTGACTCTGTGTTAGGCCATTCCTGCATTAGTATCAAGGTAATTCATCAATTTAGTGACCCTCAAATGAAAAGGATTTCCTGCAAAAAAAAAAAATGGAGTGGTGCAGTGGTTAGAGCTCCAGTCCTAGCATCCTCAGCTCCAGTCTCACCACCCTGAGGTTGTCGGTTCAAATCCTGTGACCCTGGGCAAGTCACTTTAATCCCCCCCATTGCCCCAGGTACATTAGATAGATTGTGAGCCCACCAAACACAGGGATAATGCTTGAGTACTTGATTGTAAACCACCTAGATAACCTTGATAGGCGGTATATAGAAATACCTAAAATAAATTTTGGCTTAATAATTATATTTTTCAGATAGATTTCTAAATTAGTCAATGCATCTGCATTTGATTCAAATAATCTACCCAAATTGACCTGCTTTTCTAGTCAATACAATATTAGACCATAAGCAGTGTCTGTGTCAGGTTCAAAACAACTTTTAAGGAGTGAGGAAAGGAACATATTATAATTAGTGTGTTGTACAGATGATGATTATTATTTTTAACAAAGAATAGTGACATCTCTGGAATCCAGTAGATTACAGAACCCATGGTAACATGAATTCACTAGAGGAAGGTCTTGTCAGATAAATCTGATCAATTTCTTTGGGTGACTACAGAATTGGATAGAGGGAGAGCGCTAGATGTGGTATATTTACTTTTTAGCAAAGTCTTTGGCAGTGTTCCACACAGGCATCTAATAAGTAAACTCAATATGGGCCCCAAAGTGACAGCCACAGCAATGGCCAGTAAAATAATCCCATCTAAAATTACCTCAACTAAAATGGAAGTATGACCCCAGTGGTAGTACAATGAGACTGTTGCTAGGGATTGCTGGTGCCATTTTAGAACTGGATGCCAGCAAGGGCAGGAATGAATGGGCATTGCTCCTGCCCACATCAGTAATGGCTACTGATGCTATTACTGTAGATCTAGGGGAGCCGTCAGAAGGGTGTGTGGAGGAGTTGGGGGAAATTGCTTTTTTGGGGGGCACTTCCACCTAAACCATACTACTAGAGGGGCTAGTTGGATGGGGAGTCACTTTACAGAAAGGTCTTTTTTTTTTTTGGGGGGGGGGGGGTGACTGCCCTGGAGGTGCATTGAGGGATCCCTATACCTTCATTTTTGACTGGTTCTAATCCCTATGCAATGTGCCCTGGGTCATGACTTGATGTCCTGATGCTCCAGGGTTGTTGGACTAATGCTGCTTGTGAAGTTACTTAACAAAAATCACTACAGCAATTTGAAGTTTCAATAAAAACTGTTGTCCCTTGACATTGTTGTGCCAACACTAGAAATGCCTCTAAAGAAGAGATAGTAAGGTGCTAATACTATTCTGATATACTAAGTTCCCACCTTTGTATCAATAAAATGGATATGCCAGGGCTGGTTGAAAGCCTTTTTAAATGTTAGTTCTTCAAATCTTCGGCAGACATCTGGTCTATTAACTTTCAAGGAGGTCTTTCTTTCTTCTGTTACCTCTTTTTCTAAGGCTCAGCTGGTCTCCAGTTCCTACCCTCAGCATTAACAAGCAGTCCATAAGCCAGGCTTACTTTTATACAGCATTGTACAAAGGAGGTAAAATCAGGAGGAAAAGGGGATTGCACATTGTTAATCAATATATACTCTATTTAGCATGCAGATGCAATTAGGAACAAAGATGTTGTAGTTTTGTCTATTTGCATTCTAGTTCCCTTAATATGCTATGAGGCCTTTCTGTGCATACATGCTAAATTTGAATTCATAACCCATTAATGGTGTTTTAGCATCCCTGTTAAATTTCTGCTAGTGTGCACAATGAATGCTAAGTTTTAGTTCTTGCTCCCCTTAGTATTTTCTTGACAATTTATTCATCATTTATTTGAATTATTTTGGGAACAATTTGCCCTAGAAAACTGATTTTCAGAGGAATAGAGGATTTTTTTTTTTTTTAATAAAACAAGTTGTTCTAGAGATATCACTACTCAAAGTCAAATGAAAAAAAAAAATTAGGATAATAAAATGGAACTGCCAGCTGAATTATTTCTGGTGAATTCAAATATTCATAACTTGTTCATAAACTGTAAGGAAAATTAAGCAAACTCATGTCAAATTTTCAGCCAAACTTACCCTAACCTCATGCATCCTGATGAACAGCTGATTATATCAAAATTCATCCAATTCACTCAGCAAATGACTAGTGATGTCTAATTCTGGCGCTGTCCCTAACCATGCCTACTTCCATGTTAGGCTTCACTAGGAGGTCATTTTACTAAGGCGCGTTAGCCGTTTTAGTGAGCGCTAAATGCTAATGCATCCATACACTTTAATGGACGCATTAGCGTTTAGCACGCGCTAAAACGGCTACCGTGCCTTAGTAAAAGGACCCCTAGGTGTTGCTATGCACCGGGGTTGTGGCGCCAGTCGCAAAAGATGCCTAGCGCCAACTATTTTTTATGTTGTTTTATAATTGGCTTTTAATGGCACATTCAATCATCGCACCACTTAAAGCCAATTAAAAACAAATAAGCTAGGTGCCAGAATTTCCTCTTTAAAGAAGCATACCATGACTCTCACTGGCTCCCAATACAGGCAAGAGTACACTTCAAATTCTACTGCCTACTATTCAAAGCCATTAACGGAGAAAGCCCAACCTACTGGAATAACCGACTAACTCAATCCTCCTCATCCAGGCACAGGAGAACCCACTCACTTTTCACACACCCACCATCTGAGCAAGGGAATTTGGACGTGCACTCATTAAGCTCAAGGTGTGTAAATAACCAAAAAAAAATGAAATGTGACACCAATGCAAGGCTCTATTCAATTTTTTTGTTGCTATTGTGCTATCATGGACATCCCAAGGCCAGTTGCATTAGTGGGAGGTCGTTATAGTTGCCAAAATGCTGGCCTTCTGATAATGAGCTCAGCTTAATATCTTAAGACACTCTCATTATATACTTTTGGCTCAGTGTGACATCATCAGTTTGACAACCAATAAAAATCAACAAAGGAGGTGTTTAAAATTAGACAAAGAAAAAAGTTTCAAAGGTGCTGAAAAGTTGTCAGCCTTAGAGGAAAAGAGGGCTCTCCCTAAGCTGACAGTTTCAAATTTCATGGATCTAGCCCGCAGAAGCCTTCCTAGAAAAGGAGGGGCTGTCTTTCCCCTTTCCCCGTTAGTGATTGTTACAGAATCAGATCTTTGATTCTAACTTAACCATTTCATTTTAAGTACTAAAAATTCATTCATACCACTCACATTCAGCACTTGCTTGGCCCAAGCATTCCAAACATTCATAACTTGATTAAATCATATTTAATAAATGTTATATCTCAGTTCAGGATACGTCTTCTTAGCTAGCCTAAGGCACATCTGGTATCAATTAACACCACGATGCTAGGGGCGGGAAAACTAAACAAAGAAAGCAGATATAGAAAAACAAAGAACCCCAAATGGAGTCCCTGTAATTTCCTTCATGAGCCTTATAGCAAAGTACATAAAAATAATATTATTATACTTTCCCTTATATTAACCTTGGAGTGTGTTTTTCTGGCTTTAGCTTCATTCATATTCAGATTTTTATTCACCCGTTTTTTGTACACTTCTCTTTGGGCATGGCCTTAACTGACACATATGCTTGTATCTAATTAGAGTTACCCAGAATCATACGAAAAACAGGCACTTAATACTGCACTATCATGTTCTGATATCCATTCCATTACTGTCCCATAAACATCACCCCCTACTGGCCACAAGCCACTACGGCTCACATCCAATAATGTCAAACGAAAAAAAACTATATGACAACCTAATAGCCACCAGAGCAGCTAAACTGGATAGACAAATCACCATTCTGTTGTCATCGACCACAGACAACAAAACCTTCAAGAAAGATACTAAAACCCTACTCTTCAAAAAATACATAAAACCTATCTAACATGACCAGTTCCTACCTAAACACGCCAGTCCCTACCTCAATCCCACTTCTAATTACCCAACTAATGCTAAAATGCCTCTATTTACCCATCACTTACCATCTTAAGATCTTGACAACTCTTTGGTAATTCTTATTGCCCAACATTTATCACCTTAAGATAACGACAACTCTTTGGTAATTCTTATGTAACTCTTATGACATCTCTTATGCTATTCCTGTAAATTTTTATGTAAACTTTTTATGTAATCTCTAAAAACTTTTATGTAATCCACCTTGAACTGCAAGGTATTGGCGGAATAGAAATCACTAATGTAATGTAATGTAGGGAGAATGTCTTGTAGCGCGTTTTTTAGTGCCGGCCACAACAATAACAGCTCCGACGCTCATAGAATTCCTATGAGTGCTGGAGCTGTTACCGCCACGACAGGCGCTAAAAACCACACTCTGTAAAAGGGGGGTTAAATTGGTTTATGTCTTTTCTATTTTAAGGATGCTTCTATGTTCCAACAAGGATCAAATTACTCAGACTGGAAGACATTTGAGCTTCAAGTTCCACAAGGCTCTACTTTATCAGTAGTGCTATTCAGTATTTATATGATTTTCATCTGTCTTGTTTTTTCCTGTTTAGGTTTAAAATGTAGATTATAAGCTGATGATATCCAATTTTTTTTTCCAATCTTAGGAACAATTTATGAAGCACTACAGTTTCTTATAATGTGTTTATGCATGGTATGACTCGGGCTGGGCACAAATAGACTCAAAATGAATATGACAAAACCCAGACTTTGTTTCTTTCTGGTGATAAATCTTCTTCTGACATTCCTTCAGCTGCCCAAAGTAGTGATGTCAAAATTGCTGTTATTTCTGATTTTACGTATCTAGAAATTTGGGTCTTTTCTTCTCTTTCTCTGGGATATCAAATTAAAAATACAATTCAAAAGACCTTTTTTAACTTGTGGATACAGAAAGCTGAACGATGTTTTAACTAGTCATAACTTCAGAATGGTTGTACAGTGTTTAGTTAATCCTTAATCAGCTCTGGGCAGTTCTCATCATCCTCTATGGAGGTGTCAGACAATGCTGCTGAGATCTCCCTGTAGCCAGCAAAAAGCCACAAACCCCTGCTTCCTGTCTCCTCAGTTCAATTCAAGAAGGTGTGGGACAAGCATGTGGAATCTCTTAGGTAAAGGAGGAAATAGTGAATGCTGCAGATGGGCAGAATGGATGGGTCATTTGGCCTTTATCTGCTATCATGTTTCTATATTTCTAATTCTCTTTATTTGGGTCTCCCTAACTATATAAGTTGTGAGCTCTTTCTTGAACAAAATGCAGCTGCATGTTTAATTGTTATTTGGAGACACAAAATAAGGAAAACAAACCCCTATGAATAGCCAGAAAAGTGAAATGGTACACCAAAGTAGACAATAAATACAATGGCATTGTATTCAGCAACAGACTTTATTCAATAAGTACACAAGTAAAGGGCACAGAGATCAGACATGACACAGATATGTTTGTTAAGTGTGCCCTCTTTGCAAACTGTATGGCCTCTTTACAAAAAAATGAACATTGTGGATCATATTCTATATATGGCATCCAAACAAAAAACAAATGGAAAAGGTGTGGAACGGTAGTCTCTAGATGAAATGGGGAAAGTTTATTACAATAATATTAAAACATAAAAAAACAACAAAAAACAATACACTAAAAAACATAAAAACAACAACTACATAACATAACAACAACAACTAATGTTTAACAATATAATATGATTCATAATATAATATGATTATAATCTTCTATAATAAAATACTAAGCGCGTATGCGCACTTAGGACGGCGTGTTCCCTGACAGCATGATGTGTCCCTCTGTGCCGAATTCCATTTTCGAATACGGAGGCAGGGAACACGCCAGCGACTCCCCCTTCCCGCCCTCACTCACCGCCAGACAAACCTTGCCCCTCCTGTACGTGATCTAGTGGGGGGAAAATCCCCCACTTCTTCTGAGGCTGGAAACTTGCTACCAGTCAATGTGCCACTCTAACGCTCCCCTTCCGGCATCTACTTCTCCCCTTCCTTCCTCTTGCCTGCTCACCTGCCAGCCGCGTTTAACTTCTTAGAAAAGTGCTGCGCTGTGCTGCCGCTGGCCTCGCTGTCTTCTCTCCACTTTGGCCCGCCCTCTCTGACAACTTCCTGTTTCTACTAGGGCTGGGCGCAGTGGACATAACAACAGCGTTCGCACAGCGTTTTTCTATGAAGTTAAACACGGCGGGCAGATGAGCAGGCAGAAGGGATGAGGGGGGAGGAGTAGATGCCAGCAGGGTGCGGTACAGAGTGTTGACCAGCAAGAATGCTGGCAGATAGATAGGTGTAGAAGGGAAATAGCATATGAGATTGGGGGAAGGGAGAGATATGGACAGAGGAAGTAAGAGAGGGAAAGATGGACATGAGGGATGCGGGGGAAGGGAGAAATGGATGTGGAGGAGGCAAGATGGGGAGAGGGGGAGAGATTCAGGGAAGGGACAGAAGGGGGAGGGAGAGATATGGACAGAGGAAGTAAGAGAGGGAAAGATGGACATGAGGGATGCGGGGGGAAGGGAGAAATGGATGTGGAGGAGGCAAGATGGGGAGAGGGGGAGAGATTCAGGGAAGGGACCGAAGGAGGAGGGAGAGATATGGACAGAGGAAGTAAGAGAGGGAGAGATGGACATGAGGTTCATGCTGGTGGGCCAGAAAGGGTGCTGCTGGACAGGAGGAACAGGGAAGAGGTGCTGCTGGACAGGGGGGGAGGTAACAGGAAGGGAGAAGGCCTACTTCTGGACAGAGGGAGCAGGGAAGAGGTGCTGCTGGACAGGGGGGAGGTAACAAGAAGGGAGAAGGTCTACTGCTAGACAGGGGGAGCAGGGAAGAGGTGTTTCTGGACACAGGGGAGGTAAAAGAAAGGGAGAAGAGCTACTGCTGGACTGGTGAAGCAGGCAAGGGGTGGTGGTGGACAGCCGAGGAAAGAGAGAGACAGAAAGAAAGACAAACAGACAGAAAGCAGCCAAGGAGATAGAGAGAAAGAAAGACAGACAAACACATCTATTCTACCACCCGTTAATGTAATGGGCTTAAAGACTAGTATAATATAATATGATTCATAATATAAAGTGATTCATACAAAAAAATACCCAGTTTGCTCTCAGTGAAGATTAGTAAATCTGACACTATAATGATTCATGTGATACAAAACCCAATTAGTAGCAATGAAGATATGTGTCTAATCAGGTAGACATGTACAAAAAACCCAAACAAAACCACCAAAATCTTACTGTACCCAACTGTACATCACAACAATAGCCCTTATGCCCGCAGGTATCACTTACATGTAGATAGTGTTTATTTTGGAGGGCTCACAAGTTCCATTACAAGTGTACTAGTTAAATTGTGATATGGGCCTGGATCTCAATCTCTATAGTTCACTCCACTGACCACTAGGCTACTCCAGAGACCTGCTTGCTGATCTAACATAACATCTGAAGCTGCCATACAGGCAGGTATGTTTCTTTTAGACCTTTGGGGGTGGGGGTGGGTCAGTGACCACTGGAGGAGTGAGGTGGGGTCAAGCTTTCATCTCTCTAGTGGTCATTTTGATCAGTTTGGGCATCTATGGGGCATTTATTCATTACTGAATCAGGTCTAGCCTCAAACATTCAATTTTTGTTCTGGATGTTTTCTACAATATTCCATTTTGAAAATTGCAATTTGGACATTTTGGTAAAAAAAAACATCTGCCTGTCCCCTCTTACCAGTTTTTGGATGTGTTTTTATGTTTGAAAATGAGCCCCTAATTAGTCACCCAAATTACAATTATGTTCATGATAGGTCTTTAGAGTATTCTCTCTTATTTCCCTACTTTATGATACTTAAATAAAACATTTACGTGCAAGCTGTAATTAATATTGTTTCTTAGCATAATCATATAATTGATTTTCTGACAGAACTAAAGGTAACATTTCACAGCATGATGTGAAATGCCATTAATACGAGATGATGATTTAGTCAAAATTTTTCAAAAAGCAAAATTAATAAAGCACCCCCTGGTATTAGATATAATCTTCAGATCTCACTTTTCCGTAGGATTAATGTATTATTTTTTTTCTAACTCGCAATTCACACAATCATTGCATCCAATGAATAGTTTATCTGTGCTGGTGTACATTCAACATGGACTTTATAGACAATATGAGGATAATTTTATAAAACTGTGCCTGGTCAACCTGCATTTTCATGTGCCTCTTTTTTATTTTAAGTCAAGTACACACCTATTTGACTTATTAAAATGCTAGCATCAATGAGAACGCTTGATGATTGGTATACACATTAATCTACTAGAGCCATTGTGTTGCCTGATAGGGACATGGCACTCCCAGAAGGCATCACTATGTTCTTTGGGTGACCCGTCAAAAGTGCACCGGACTTTGGCACGCCGACAATCATGTGGTGACATTTGCAAGCAGGACATATGCGTGCCACTGCTTCCGCCGTTTTCAAGCCTTTTTGTTAGCACTGTGAGGGTGTGTGTGTGTGGGGGGGGGGGGGAGGAATCCCCCCACTACATTTACAAGTCCTCGTGCCCCCGTTATACTGAAAACGCCCAAATAGCAAAAACGGAAAGAGCAGGAGTTTTCACTGTACTTGAGGGGAGTTCAATGGCAAAATAAGGGGGGGGGGCAGACTGCCCCAGGTGACATCTTTGCAGGAGGCATCAGTGCCTCTCCTCCATTCCTCTCCACCCCTACCCCCATACCTCTTTAAGGCCCCTTTTTATCAAGCTGTGTTAAGGCTTTTTTTAATCATAGATCACTGAGGTAAAATATCTGAAGCTCATAGGAATTTTATGATTGTTAGAGTTTTTATCACAACAGCCTGCAATATAAAACCCTAACGCAGCTTGATAAAAGGGGGACAGTGTAAGCAGCATCTTCCACTTGTTGTTCGCGCCAGCCTTAGCTCTTTTCTGACATCACTTCCTGGTTGCAGGACCAGGGTGTAACATCAGAAGAAAGCTGAGGCTAGTGTAAGCAGCAGGTGGAAGATACTGCTCATGCCAGCAAACATTTCAAGAAGTACTTAGGGGGGGGCGATGTGGGGGCATCCAAGAAACAGAGCAGAGTGGGATGGGCACCCAAGTGTCAGAGAAGAGTGAGGGAGCCCATGTCACAGCAATTCTGGGTGCCACCCTTTCTCGCTACACCACTGTGATCGGCATTCCCCCCACCCCACAACCTATGCAGTTCGGTGTATCTCTCTCTTTCCTCCTCCCCATAGTCTGGAGTTTCTTTTCACATTCCCCCACTCCACAGGCTGCTGTTGCAGTTCTCCCATGTCAGCTCTCAAGCCAGACTCACCTTTTGCCAGCCCCAGAAGTTTTCTCTCTGCAGCATCCGACAGGAAGTTGTGCAGAGAGAGTTTCCAGGAACAGCAAGAGATGAGGTTGCATTGAGATAACTTTAAACAGATTTATCAGTTGTAATTTCTGGCCTTAGACTTGAATGCATAATTCAGAAGGAGAGTGATAGGATTTTGCTATTTTGTGTTCAACTTTTAGTCCTGGCCCCGAACATCCCAAATCTTACCCCAATTTGAAAGTTAACCATAGAAGAGAAAGACAGAAAGAAAGAAAGAATGACTTATGTGGACTTCACCAGATGAATGCTTTTTGACTTACATAAGAACATAAGAAATGCCTCCGCTGGGTCAGACCTGAGGTCCATCGCGCCCAGCAGTCCGCTCATGCGGCGGCCCATCAGGTCCAGGACCTGTGCAGTAATCTTTTATCTATACCCCTCTATCCCCTTTTCCAGCAGGAAATTGTCCAATCCTTTCTTAAACCCCAGTACCGTTCGCTGCCCTATAACGTCCTATGGAAGCGCATTACAGGTGTCCACCACACATTGGGTAAAGAAGAACTTCCTAGCATTCGTTTTGAATCTGTCTCCTTTCAACTTTTCCGAATGCTCTCTTGTTTTTTTATTTTCTGAAAGTTTGAAGAATCTGTCCCTCTCTACTCTCTCTATGCAGGCACAATGTTCAGATTATTCCACACTCATTCAAAGTTAAAGGGTCAGTAGCCAAATTAAAAACACATATTAAAACTATACCTATTTTTAGGTTTATTTTTTCCTTCTACTTGCTTTAAGATATTTATCTGCACTAGTCTTTTCAATCTTGTTCTATCATAGGTAAAGAGATTTTTATTGCTTTCTAAGGATTAAAAAAATGCATAAATAAAACAGGATTTATGAACCACAGAGTTCACTTGAT
Source organism: Geotrypetes seraphini (assembly GCF_902459505.1). Taxonomy (NCBI): domain Eukaryota; kingdom Metazoa; phylum Chordata; class Amphibia; order Gymnophiona; family Dermophiidae; genus Geotrypetes; species Geotrypetes seraphini. The sequence continues at coordinate 61,697,097 of NC_047087.1, forward strand.
CTTGCATTGTTAGATTTTGATCTAAAAATACCCTAAAAGTTTCAACACAGGTTGTATAGTATATACCACACCATTCAAATGGAGGCAATCTTGAATAAGTTTAGATGAAGTTGTAAAGATAAATGTATGTGCATCTAGCCAATGCATTACTAGGAGATGGTATTTCTGGCAGGCAGTGCTGGGTAAAATCATTTTGACAGAGATTTGAAATCAAAATCACTAAGAACAAAATGTATTTGAAATCATGATCAGTATACCAGTTGTGATTTCAAAATCAAAATGTCAACAAATGATTTTACATTGGAAACTAGCCAGGCAAAGTATTACTATTAAATGTAATTGTCACGGAACAGAACTGTAGACTAATTTGTCAAGACTGAGAAGCATGGTCATGTGAATTACAAGTCCAATGGCAATAATTATGACCCTCTTTTACTAAGCTGTGGTAGAGGCGTTAAATGCCTGGGGTGCTAAATGCTCCGATGCTGCTCTGACACTCATAGGAATTCTGTGAGCATCGGAGCAATTGACTTGTAAAATGAGGGCTGTATCACAGACAGTGACATAGTAAGGGAGAGGGTGGGGTGTGGACTGCCCTGGGTGCCATCTTGGTGTGAGGTGTCGGTAACTCTTTGCCCCCCCTTATGCCACACTTGCACCTTCCCTTCCCCACTCCCTCGTACCTTTTTAAAATCTTTGCCAGCCTGAGCAACTACTCTAGCCTGCTGCTTGCGCCGGTTTGTCTGCCTCTGAAATCGCTTCCAGGTCACGGGGCCAGGGAAAAAGCCAACACGAACAGCAGGCTGGAGAAGCTGCTCATGCTTGTGAAAATTTTATGAGCTGCGGGATAGGAAGGGAGGACACAAGTGTGGCACGGAAGGCGCAGGATAGTTGGGGCAGAAAAATTGGGGGGTGGAGAGGAGGGCATAAAGGGGGGAGGGGGGGTGCACCACTGCCCCAGGCACCTCCTACCCTTGCTACTGATCACAGTTGCCTGGATGGGGTCATGGATTCACACTATTTCTGTCTTAATATTCTCCATTATATTTTATTTTCTGTTTATTTTTTATTCAACATTTTTGTTGCTAATTTTGTATTCCACTTCATTCTTCTTATTCTTTGCAGATATAGAGTTGTATTGAAGAGTAATTTGAGGGCACCCCCATCCTCCTCAATTCATGGATTGAGGGTGATTTTACTCTTCCAAACACAGGCAATAGCCACTAAGGGCCCGATTCACTAACCTGCCCGATCGTGACTGATCTGTGTCCAATCCATGGCAGGCCGACCAATTCACAACGGGACAATATTCAAATGGGGGCGATCAGAGGAATGCCTCCCCCCCTACCAATCGCATGGATTGCTACTGAGCGATCCCGACACATGCGCAGACCATCTTCTTTGCCTGTAGATGGTCTGTACATGCGTTTGCTGTCCGTGCTTTTTTTTTTTTTTTTTACTTAACTTTACTGTTACTTGCAAGCCTGTGGTTTTAACCTGCGGGGAGGCAGCGCAGGAGAGTATAGGGGCTGCAAAGGCAGGAGAGTTGGGCTGAGCAGGGCGGCGAAAAGGCAGCAGAATCGGGGCTGAGCAGGCACATCGACTGGGCTGGCTGATCCAAAAACAAGCGACTGCTGAGGACCAGTCGCTTGTGTAAAAACCCTGCTCTCTGCCCCGATTCTCCTGCTCATGCCGAGCAGGAGAATCAGGGCAGAGAGCAGGGTTTTTATACAAGCGACTGGTCCTCAGCAGTCGCTTGTTTTTGGATTGGCCAGCCCAGTCAATGTGCCTGCATTTGTTTAGTGAATCGCGTCCTTCCTACTTTGCATGCCGTTTCCCCTCATTTGCATGCACGGATCGAAATCGGATCGGCACAGAGGTTAGTGAATCAGGTCAGAGGAAAATCGGGTCGAAAACTGATCGGTACACGATCAGTTTGCTTAGTGAATCTAGCCCTAAGAGGTCCACTAAATAACTCTGTTTCTCTTACTGTGTTGTTTTTTTAATTTTTTTTTTGAGAGAGGAGAAGATACTTTTATTTTGAAGGCCCATATCTCGACTGCATAAGCCTGCTTTTACAATATCTGCTCAGAAAATGTATTCTGAACAGGATCTTTCACTCAAGTTATTAGATAGACAGAAGTCCCAATAGCAAAAGATTTGAAGAGTATTTTTTTTTACTACTTTTTAACTATTAAATAAGAAAAGCTTCTGGAAGAGAGTTATCTATGTCAGTCTCTCTGAACTACCTATATTTACCCCTGAAAGTGAATTCATTATACTTGCTAGTATATCAAAGAAATGAAGGATCAAAGTGGTTTTAATAAGCAACCAGCATTTCTAGAACCTGCACTTTCATGTATCATGTTTTGTTCAAACTCATAAATTTGGTGGCTTTGCAAAGAAAGACACTTAAGGAAACTACCCATAACAATACTGCCATATGGAATGATACATATTTAAAATATATCTGGAACTCAATCTCAATTCTATTTAGATTTTATTGTATTTTTTGTTAAAAAGATAATTTGCTTGAAAGGCCTTAACATTTTAAATTTAGTAAAATAATATCTATCTATCTAGTATTTTTTTTAAAGCAAATTATCTCTTATAAAAAAAAAATCATAAGAACATGAGAATTGCCGCTGCTGGGTCAGACCAGTGGTCAGCAGTCCACTTCTGTGGCGGCCCCTAGGTCAAAGACCAGTGCTCTAACTGAGATCAGCCCTACCTAGGGGTATATTCTAAATATAGAGAAAAAGAAACTGAAGAGTCAGAGGTGGAGATATTTTTTATCTCCAGTGGGCGACTTTATTATTTTTTTCCCACCTTTTCATGAGGAGATTAACCCAATGTGGTTTACAATTTATTGAATAGTAATCAGGTACTCGAGTATTTTCCCTATATGTACTGGCAGGCTTATGATGTAACTGTGGTACTGGGGCAATGGAGTATTTCACCCTCCTTTACAAAGCCGTGCTAGCGTTTTTAGCGCCAGCCACAGTGGTAAGAACTCTGATGCTCAGAAGAATTCTATGAGCATCGGAGTTCTTACCAACATGGCCAGTGCTAAAAATGCTAGTGCGTCTTTGTGAAGGAGGGGATTAGTGATGCCCAGAGTCACAAGGAGTAGACTGGGATTGAACTTGCAACCTGAGGATGTTGAGACAGCAGCTCTAACGACTGGGTCACCTCCTCCACTCTTCAGTGACCTTTGCCTGCATTCTTCAGTGACATTCGCCTGCACTGGAAGGTAGTGTGTTTGTGTGTCACAGTTAAATATGAATAATGGACAAATAGTACCGGTAGTAGCATCCATATAAATCATTTATTTGCAGAGAATGTTTTTATTTACTTCAGAGAAAACTATGAAACTCATTTAGGGGCCCTTTTACTAATCAGCACTAAAAAATGGCCTGTGCTATCCCCAGCCAAACACTAAGGCCATTTTTACTAGTGACATAGTAACATAATAGATGACGGCAGATAAAGACCCGAATGGTCCATCCAGTCTGCCCAACCTGATTCAATTTAAATTTTTTATTTTATTTTATTTAAATTTTTCTTCTTAGCTATTTCTGGGCAAGAATCCAAAGCTTTACCCGGTACTGTGCTTGGGTTCCAACTGCCAAAATCTCTGTTAAGACTTACTCCAGCCCATCTACACCCTCCCAGCCATTGAAGCCCTCCCCTGCCCATCCTCCACCAAACGGCCATACACAGACACAGACCGTGCAAGTCTGCCCAGTAACTGATCTAGTTCAATATTTAATATTATTTTCTGATTCTAAATCTTCTGTGTTCATCCCACGCTTCTTTGAACTCAGTCACAGTTTTACTCTCCACCACCTCTCTCGGGAGCGCATTCCAGGCATCCACTACCCTCTCCTTAAAGTAGAATTTCCTAACATTGCCCCTGAATCTACCACCCCTCAACCTCAAATTATGTCCTCTGGTTTTACCATTTTCCTTTCTCTGGAAAAGATTTTATTCTACGTTAATGCCCTTCAAGTATTTGAACGTCTGAATCATATCTCCCCTGTCTCTCCTTTCCTCTAGGGTATACATATTCAGGGCTTCCAGTCTCTCCTCATACATCTTCTGGCACAAGCCTCCTATCATTTTCGTCGCCCTCCTCTGGACCACCTCAAGTCTTCTTACGTCTTTCGCCAGATACGGTCTCCAAAACTGAACACAATACTCCAAGTAGGGCCTCACCAATGACCTGTACAGGGGCATCAACACCTTCTTCCTTCTACTGACCACGCCTCTCTTTATACAGCCCAGCATCCTTCTGGCAGCAGCCACTGCCTTGTCACACTGTTTTTTCGCCTTTAGATCTTCGGACACTATCACCCCAAGGTCCCTCTCCCCGTCCGTGCATATCAGCTTCTCTCTTCCCAGCATATACGGTTCCTTCCTATTATTAATCCCCAAATGCATTACTCTGCATTTCTTTGCATTGAATTTTAGTTGCCAGGCATTAGACCATTCCTCTAACTTTTGCAGATCCTTTTTCATATTTTCCACTCCCTCTTCGGTGTCTACTCTGTTACAAATCTTGGTATCATCTGCAAAAAGGCACACTTTTCCTTCTAACCCTTCAGCAATGTCACTCACATACATATTGAACAGGATTGGCCCTAGCACCAAACCCTGAGGGACTCCACTAGTCACCTTTCCTTCCTTCAAGCGACTTCCATTAACCACCACCCTCTGGCGTCTGTCCGACAGCCAGTTTCTGACCCAGTTCACCACTTTGGGTCCTAACTTCAGCCCTTCAAGTTTGTTCAAAAGCCTCCTATGAGGAATGTATCAAAGGCTTTGCTGAAATCCAAGTAAATTACATCTAGCATATGTCCTCGATCCAGCTCTCTGGTCACCCAATCAAAAAATTCAATCAGGTTCGTTTGGCACAATTTACCTTTTGTAAAGCCATGTTGCCTCGGATTCTGTAACCCATTAGATTCAAGGAAGTACCCCACTATCCTTTCTTTCAGCAACACTTCCATTATTTTTCCAATAACTTAAGTGAGGCTCACCGGCCTATAGTTTCCTGCTTCATCCCTGTGACCACTTTTATGAATAGGGACCACAACCGCTCTCCTCCAATCCCCAGGAATCACTCCCGTCTCCAGAGATTTGTTAAACAAGTCTTTAATAGGACTCGCCAGAACCTCTCTGAGCTCCCTTAGTATCCTGGGATGGCTCCCGTCTGGTCCCATCACTTTGTCCACCTTCAGTTTTTCAAGTTGCTCATAAACACCCTCCTCCATGAACGGCGCAGAATCTACTCCATTTTCTCGTGTAACTTTGCCAGACAATCTCGGTCCTTCACCAGGATTTTCTTCTGTGAACACAGAACAGAAGTATTTGTTTAGCACATTTGCTTTCTCCTCATCACTCTTCACATATTTGTTCCCAGCATCTTTTAGCCTAGCAATTCCATTTTTTATCTTCCTCCTTTCACTAATATATCTGAAAAAATTTTTATCTCCCTTTTTTACATTTTTAGCTATTTGTTCTTCCACCTGTGCCTTCGCCAAACGTATCTCTCTCTTGGCTTCTTTCAGTTTCACCCTGTAGTCCTTTCTGCTCTCCTCTTCTTGGTTTTTTTTATATTTCATGAACGCCAACTCTTTCGCCTTTATTTTCTCAGCCACTAGGTTGGAGAACCATATCGGCTTCCTTTTTCTCTTGTTTTTATTGATTTTTTTCACATAAAGGTCCGTAGCCATTTTTATCACTCCTTTCAGCTTAGACCACTGTCTTTCCACTTCTCTTATGTCCTCCCATCCTAACAGCTCTTTCTTCAGGTTCTTTCCCATTGCATTAAAGTCCGTACGTTTGAAATCTAGGACTTTAAGTATCGTGCGGCCGCTCTCCACTTTAGCCGTTATATCAAACCAAACCGTTTGATGATCGCTACTACCCAGGTGAGCATCCACTCGAACATTAGAGATACTCTCTCCATTTGTGAGGACCAGATCCAATATCGCTTTTTCCCTTGTGGGTTCCGTCACCATTTGTCTGAGCAGAGCCTCTTGAAAGGCATCCACAATCTCCCTACTTCTTTCCGATTCCGCAGACGGAACATTCCAGTCCGCATCCGGCAGGTTGAAATCTCCCAACAGCAGAACCTCCTCTTTCCTTCCAAACTTTTGGATATCCACAATCAGATCCTTATCAATTTGCTGCGATTGAGTCGGAGGTCTATAGACTACACCCACGTAGATAGAAGTTCCATCTTCTCTTTTCAGAGCAATCCATATCGCTTCTTCGGCATATTTTTCTATTTTATCAATAATGGTCATGTGCTAATTTTCCCCTTAGTGTGTGCTAATTAACATATGAGCCCTTACCAACACCTATTTTCATCGGGGGCAATAGCTCATGCACTAACCATGTGCTAATCGGTTAGCATGAGGCAATGTAGCTGTGCTAACCAAATACTGCAAAATATGCCTACTCTGCCCCCAGACCTGCTCCAGTGCTAAACAAAAACCCCAAAACTATTTTTTAGTGTGTGGGTAGTGTGCGCACATGCAAAAACTGCTTTTTAATCTGCAATAAGCATGTGCGTGGTTAGGGACAGGGCATGGATGGGGCAGGGCCGGGGGGGAGGGGGCCCAGTGTACTTGGGTGCCTAGGAGCCCTCAAAGAAATAATCCTGCCCTGCCTGTTCCTGCTACATTCCTGCAAGCTCTGCCTTAACCGCACAAGCCTCAAACACTTATGATTTTAAAGTGTTTGAGGCTTGTGCAGATGAGGGCAGAGCTTGCAAGAATGGGGCAGGGATAGGAAAATAATTTGCCGAGACAGGAAAATGAGTTTCCCACGATCAGGGAAAAATTTGTCCCTGTGTCATTCTCTCCTGCTGTTTTCTGTATTAGTTGAAGTTTTTTTTATTTTTCTTAATGTCTTTACCGTTAAGGAGATAGTTAGACTAATACTGTGTTCTTCATTACAAGCCCAATGGCACTCCCCCAAAACATTAAGGCCCAAATTCTGTAACTAGCGCCTAATGTTAGGCACCTATCTAAATTAAATAACAAGCTCAATGAAGTTTTTTAATCAGCAATAATTGAAACAGGCGGTTTTGTAAAAATTTAAGCAGCCTTCAAAAAAAATAGACGCTACGTATGTTGGGCGTGGCTTCGTGTTAGGCACCTTGTCATAGCATTGCTACTCTTAGTTGTGCCTAGAGCTGGCCTATTAATTGGGTGCCTCCAAAATAGGTGCCGCTCAGCGTGATTCACTAAACAGCACCCAATTTTACTTCTTATAGAATTTGCCCCCAAATGTGGTGCCCTGAATATTCCCTCGTAGGCACTCTTCCCAACCGTGTCCTGAAAATTGCTGCAAACTCTATATTCATAACAGTTGCCATGTAGCTCTTGGTAAGCATAAACCATGTATTTCCCACATCTAATACGTTTCTTATGAGATTAAATAAGCAGTGAAGGAATGAAGACATCATGCTGTACAAACTCATGAACAGTCATGTGGTGTTAGAGGAAAATAAAATAGCTCTTCAAGAGGCCAACAAGCTGCTGCATAAAATATAAGGGAGATTTTAAAAATTGGAATAAGGGTCAGACTGAAGGGGTCGAGGGAAGAGGCAGGGTAGTAAAGGCTGACTGGTAGGAAAGGAGAGTGGATCTGACATACAAAATCACTCATCTCTCAGAACTACAATACCTAGCTGCCAGACAGCATTACCATATACCAGCGTGCGCCCTGCACTTGAGCCAAGAATACCTGCTGGAAATACCCTCCTAGAGAGACGTCAAATACAAAAGCATCAGGACAAAAATGTTCTCAGAGATGACTCCAAGGTGGTGGAACTCCCTTCCGAAGGAATTAAAACTAGAAAAGGACACAGGAAAGTTCACAAAAGGGATAAAGACCATCCTATTCACAGACTACTTTAACTAATAATGTGAGATAGTGGGCTACTCCCCATTTGGAACACGACAGGGGTGAACATAGTAGAGATACCCGGAAATGTGAAGGTTATGATAAACAGAACACGGATAACTAGAATTATCAGAATGTATGCAAATCTAAAATGGACATATAATATGATGCAAATAAGTAGGATTTAGTATGAACATAGGACACAATACTTGTATTATATATGTATATACTTAGGATGGTTGATTATGGTATAAATGTGTTTGTATTGAAAAACCATCTTAGAAACATTATTTCTGTATTGTAACACCATTACAGAAGCTCATATAAACCACTCTGAATTGACTCCCCAGTCATTAGTAGCGGTATAGAGGCTTTCAATAAACAATAAACACTGGTTGAGGTTTCATTGGGAAACAGTGGGGAAGAATATGTTGAGGGGCAATAGGCAGGGGGACATGGATAGAGACTAACAGGCACATAATCAAGAAAACATAGACAACTAAAAAGCATCCAAGTGCCGATAATCAAAACAGTCTTTCTGTACATCTTGTAAGGTGGTCTAGATGGGCGTGGTGGAGACGTTTTTATGGGTGGGATTTGGGCAGTCTCAAGGGTGGGTTACACATGGACATCTTGCAATGATAAGCAAATATTTTTCAAGACATCCTGGATGGAACTTATACATTTGGAACTAAACCTGTTTTAGAAGGGTCTAAGTGCCACAAAGGTGCCTAAACTGACCAAATGAACACCTCATGCATCAAGGCAAGACACCCCCACACTCCCCCAGTTTCTCACTGGCCCCCTCACACCCACAAAGATCAGAATAGAAATATACATACCTATCTCCAGAACATCAGCACCTGGTATAAGAATGCCTAGTAGAGCTACACACAGGTGTCTTAAGTAGCCTGGTGGGTAGGCTAGTGAAACAACAGAAGAACAAGTGGGGAATGGAATAGACCACGTCAACCTCGGGGTAGACGATCTTTATTTCTAGAAATCAACTTACAAATATAATACATATAAAATCACATGAACAAGCCCTAATGTATGGAAAGTCCTGTAATCAATGACCTGACACTGTCCATGTTTCAGCCTCCTAATGGAGACCTGCTTCAGGGATGTGATATGTAGGTCTAAAAGAAACACATTATACATTCAAACATAAGAAGAAGGTCAAGACTGCATATATAAAAATACACTTTACATGGGGTTTCTGTCCCTTTTTTTTGTTCCAGGTGGGCTAGTGAACCATAGAGAGGAGTAGCAAGTCCCATAAGCCACTCTAACCACTACATTTGTGGTGGAAAATGTGAGCCCACCAACACCCCCACCCTACTCTACTGCCTTATAGATGCCACCTGCAGCCTTAAGGGTTATTGAGGTTGTAGACAGGTGGGTATAGTAGATTTTGGGGGTGTTTTGGAGGGCTCACCATAAGGAACTTCTGGTGAGATGTTTATATGGCAACCTTTATGTGAAGTTCACAACAGTGCTCTCTAAGGTTACCTATTGTTCTGTTTCCATATCTGGGTGGCCAGTCCATTACAGGACTGGCCCCTCCCATGTCCAAATGGTCTTGCTCTGGGTGTTTGGGACTTGGATGAAATTTTGGTTGAAAATGTAGTATAAAGATAGATGTCCTGGATGTCCAGATGAAGGATTTAAAATATATATATATTTCTAGATGTATGGTGGTTTACCTTTCGAAAATACGTATTTTCTTACTGCCCACTTTGGACGTCTAGTGCAATACATCCAAATTGGACTTAGATATATGTTTTGAAAATGCCTTGGGGGGAGGGGGGGTTATGGACTTGGAAAAGCAAGAATGTAGAGTAGAAGACTTTTATTTTAGTTACACACATCACTCTAAATGTATGTAAGCAGCCTAGCTGCCCATATCATCAGAGAGGGAAGCCATCCATCCATCTGTATTACTGGAGGAAGAACTCCTGGTATCAAGTGTACTGTTCAGTATGTCCAGCTACAATCTTGACTCTCACTTTGAAGGATTTTTTTTTTTTTTTTTTTTGCTAGAATGGCCCCCATTGAAACAAATAATGAAGATCAGTGGTTTAATTTATTAGATGCGACTAGCAAAACAAATAGAAGGATGAGTGGAGGAAAAATCACTACAAAAATACAAAAACCACTCCACTAGGTAGAGCACAGTCATTCATTGTTTTGAGACAAGGAAAGAAAAAGCCTCAGTACTAATGAACCTATTATAAAAAGGCTCTACCGGTACTGGGAAAGATGGTAGAGGCGCTGATAAAGGACTGCATCATCAACTGATGAGGACCAGCCAGCAAACTTATTGCACTTCTTCGAAGGAGTAAATGGGCAGATAGACAAGGGTGACCCAGTTAACACTGTATATCTAGATTTTCAGAAGGCGTTCGACAAGTTCAAAATCTGTGAGCCATGGAATCGAGGGTGATATACTAATGTAGATTAAAAACTGTTTGGCGGATAGGAAACAGAGAGTGGGGGTGAATGGACAATACTCGGACTAGAAAAGTGTCACGAGTGGAGTGCCGCAGGGTTCTGTGCTCGGGTTTGTGCTCTTCAACATATTTATAAATAACCTAGAAATTGGCACAACGAGTGAGGTAATTAAGTTATTCAGAGTAGTGAGATACAAAGTTATTCAGAGTAGTGAGGACACAGAAGAATTGCGAAGACCTACAAAGAGACATAAATACACTTGAGAAATGGGCCGCAAAATGGCAAATGAGATTCAACATGGATAAGTGCAAGGTGATGCATGTAGGTAACAAAAATCATATGCACGAATACAGGAGGTCTGGTGCTATACTTGGAGAAAGCCCCCAGGAAAGAGACTTGGAAGTACATGTAGATAGGTCAATGAAACCGTCCGCACAATGCACGGCGGTGGTAAAAAGGGCAAACATAATGCTAGGAATGATTAAGAAGGGGATCACGAACAGATCTGAGAAGGTTATTATGCTGTTATTCCAGGCCATAATACGGCCCCACCTGGAATACTGCGTCCAACACTGGTCACCGTACATGAAAAAGGACATAGTACTACTCGAAGGGGTCCAGAGAAGAGCAACAAAAATGGTTAAGGGACTGGGGGAGTTGCGGTACAACGAGAGGCTAGAGAAACTGGGCCTCTTCTCCCTTGAAAAGAGAAGACTGAGAGGGAACATGATCGAAACATTCAACATATTGAAGGGAATTGACTTAGTAGAGAAAGAGAGATTGTTCACCCTCTCCAAGGTGAAAAGAACGAGAGGGTACTTGCTAAAGTTAGAAGGGAATAGATTTTGTACAAACGTAAAGAACTTCTTTTTCACCCAGAGAGTGGTAGAAATCTGAAATGCTCTTCCGGAGACTGTTATAGGGGAAAGCACCCTTCAGGGATTTAAGAAAAGGTTGGATAAGTTCCTACTAGAACAGAACATACACTGGTAAGGCTAGACACAAACAGGGCACTTGTCTTTGACCTAAGGGCCGCCGCATGAGCAAACTGCTGGGCATGATGGACCACTGGTCTGACCCAGCAGTGGCAAATCTTATGTTCTTATATCACAGGCGTAAAAAAAAACATTCCTGTCTGAATTACACAGGGGAGAATGCTCTGTTTAGTAGGTTACATATGGCGTAAAATCATTTTGTGGTAAAGATCCACTTCTTCAGGGCCAATCACTGTTTTGTTAACTAATTGTAGCAAATCACCTGCACAATATGGTATGGCCCCAGATTACTGAAAGAGTTCATAAATGAAACTGCAATTAGAACTCTCTCTATGTGCTAGTACTGAATAGGCCCTGAGTGGAAAAATTAAGCTGAAGCTCATAACGCCATGGTTGTAGGGGATGGGGCATCAAAATTTTAGGAGCATTAGCTTTTCTTGCTGCTGGTCTGTATGACAGAGATTTCAGTGACAGGACTGGGAGGTGGTTTAGCACCACAGTTATTAATAAATGCAGTGTGTCCTATGTTTGCCTCTTTCCACTATCAGGGATGACCCAAAGCAACCTGCTGCCTGAAGCAAGAGATGAGATAGCCCCCCTCCCCCATTCAAAAGGAAGATCCTTCTTAAAGGTAATTTTATGAATCGGGGAAGGAAGGTTACCTTACACAGAATACTGAGCAGGTGGTTTATCCAAGAAAAATCAATGCTACTTATAGTTCTAAGCTAATAAAGAAATGAAAAGTTTTTAGTCACTAGTTATACTGGAGACAGAAAAAAAAAAGGTAGTTAAATTATTTATTTATGTATGCATTTTTTTAGGGGATTTATTAACCGCTTTTATGATGAGGATCACCCAAAGTGGTGTACAGTAAGTTCAGCTTCACATAAAATTCACAATTTTGTTAACAACATAACAATAGTAAAATGACCAAGTACTCATATCGAACAAATGCAGTGCAAAAAAAAGGCAAACAACCTCAAGGAGAATACTCAGCAAAGAAAAATTAGGGAAGGAACTGTGCACATCAACCTGAGATAAAGTAGAGTTTATTGCATACAACTAATTATTATAATGCAAAACATATAAAATATCTTGTAATTTTTTCCAGACCAGACACGGTCCATGTTTCGGCTTCGAAAAGAAAGCCTGCTTCAGGGGTACAGATGATAACCTATGCCTCATGACGTTGAAAGGAAACAGTGAGAGCCCTGGTCAAGATAGCGAATCACTCTGGAGATGCGTAGCTGCATGTATGTGTGTTTCGAAGCCGAAACACAGACTGTGTTGGGTCTGGAAGAAATTACAAGATATTTGATGCGTTATGCATTATAATAATTGGTTTTATTCAATAAACTTTGCTGTATCTCAGGTTGATGTGCACAGTTCCTTCCCCAATTTTTCTTTGCCAAATGCTCATATCAGCGTATATACAAACAATGAGGTAAACTACAGACAGCAAATTGAAACCTAGTAATACAACCAACATGATACAAGGTTCCTTTTACTAAGCTGCACTAGCAGTTTTAGCGCGTGCTACAATGCCGCGCGCCAGATGCTAATGCCTCCATTGAGCTGGTGTTAGTTTTTCCACATAGCGCAGGGGTTAGCGTGCGCTAATCTGTAGTGTGCGCTAAAAATGCTACTGAAGTTTAGTAAAAGGAGCCCACAGTGTTAGAATATAAACATTTAGCAGTAATTTAGGGCCAGATTCTGTAACTGGCTCCATTATCAACAGCCGCCTAAAAACAGACGCTGATCGCATATCAATCATACAATGGCACCATTTACAGAATTGCGGCTCTTGTCAAAGGTAGGCACTGGAAATATAGGCCAAGGTTTTAAAGGCCTACATTTCCGGTGTCCACCTTTGATTAGAATCACATCTACGGAGGTGCCTTAGAACGCCTAAGGTTGTTCCTGGCATTAACCAAGCTTACTTTGACCTTAGGCGTTCTAAATTGCCTCTGTAGATGAGATGAAGGCGCCATTTTTCTATATTTGTAAATTTCTACATTTTTTAAAAAACGATGTTTAAAACATTTTAAAATGGCTTTTAGCAATTAATCCCCCCCCTTCCCTTTTACTAAGCCACTGTAGAGGTTTTGTACCGTGGCTCAGAAAACTAAATACGCCAATGCTGCTCCAACTCTCATAGAATTCCTATGAGTGTCGGAGCATTTAGCACCCTGGCTGCGGTCAGTGCAGGATTAATTCATCGAGGGCCCCTAGGCACCCAAGTACACTGGGCCAACTGCCTCGCCCCACCCCACCATGCACCCAGGCAGAAACCGGAAGCTGTGTCAGAGGGAAGCTTTGGGCAAGCAGCACCGCTTGCACAATTACAGTTCCCGTTGCCTTTCTTACCCACGTTGCTTGCTTGTCTTACTTTTCGTCAATGGGGGGGAGCCACGTTGCCGATCGGGGTGAGCCCGCATTACCGATCGGAGGGGGGAGGCCCGCGTTGCCAATCGATGCTGGAGGGGCCCATCGCCGTTTGGAAAAAAAAATGTTGATGCCCTCCTTCATCGGGCCCCCTGACCGTTTCAGGCCCTAGGCAAGTGTCTACTTGGCCTATTGGTTAATCCTGCCCTAGCTGCGGTAGAAACCTCTACCGCAGCTTAGTAAAAAAGGGCTTAGGTTAGGTGCCTTAGGGCTCCTACCAGCGCTAAACTGAAAGTGTCATTTATAGAATATGGGCCTTATAGCATATATTAAAGGCTTGTATTTTGGTATATAATCTAGAAAAGATTGTGTACTCTTAATGATGTTACTTCCATAACAAAACTAAACTAAAATTCCTGTAAATAACAAAGAAAATGATATAAAATAAGATTTTTGGAGCGGTACACCCCTATGATCCCTTATGGAAGAAGCAGACTGCATTTCAGTAGAGTGTATGTGTAAAGTCTGATAGCAGGTATATTCCAATTCTTGGCAAAGACAACTAATGCAAATTGCATGGTATAGCGCTAAGTATGATTCTATAGAATCACTACTAAGTATCGCCTAAGAAACCTTAGACATCGCTAGGCACCCTTTTGGCATACTATATTTATACCAGGGGTTTCTTGGCCTAAATGCACGCACCTAAGTTAGGTGCACAATGTCCCCTAAGTAAAAAACAAGTTCCTAAATCCAAAACACGCCCACAATCTGTTCCTAACCATACCTAATTTTAGGTAGGCTCTTTGGACAAGGTGCTTAAATTTAGAGAATCTCATCGACCAAGTTAGGCACCTATCAATTCTAATTAACATCAATTTTGAGGTATTAAGTGCCAATTATCAGTGTCAATTAAGTTTATTAATCAATTAAGTTAGGTGTCTACTTTATAGAATTTGGTTCTGATTCTGTATAGGATGCCCGATCTCAGCAGCTGCCTAAGCAGCTTTTGAGAATCGCACACGGGCATCCTGTATAGAATCGCACTACCCCGATTCTCTAACCAGCATCCATGTCACAGGCGCTGATTAGAGAATCACATTGTCGCTGAGCTAATTTTATAAAGAGAATCTCCCTGCCATGATCAGATTAGTGGCTGCAGCAGGAACTCCATCCCCCCGTGAAGTTGGCCGGCAGGAGGGATGCCCACTCCCTCCTGCTGGAACCTCCAAAGCTCCCTCCCCCAAACTGTCCACGGCAGGAGTAGTGCCCAATTCCTCCTGCTACAATGATGAACCCTCCCAACACAGTTCAAAACAGGAGGGATGCCCACTCCTTCCTGCTGCCACCCCCCGAGGCATCCCCAGCAGGATTGATGCCCACTCCCTCCTGCCGCTGGCCCCATCATCCCTGAACCCCATCAAATCCTGACTCCACCCCTAACACTCCCCAACACTCCAACATGCCTCTGACACTCCATAACTCCACTCCAACAACTCCCAGACACCCCCAAGATCCCTAAACACCCCCACACCTTTATCTGAGGGCTGGAAAGAGGAATGCTGGCAAGAGAGATGCCCACTCCCTCCCATGGGAGGGGACTTAGGTATCTGGCCAATCAGAGTCTTAGGACACTCCTAAGACTCCGGTTAGCCCAGGTGTTTAAGGACCATCCTATGAAAGGGGCCTTAGGCATCTTAGCCAATCAGGGCCTTTGAACTCTCCCTGGTGCATCCCAGAATGCACTGGGAAGGCCTGTCATTTTGCAGTGGCAGGCCTGCCAGCAAGAGGGAGTGGGCATCCCTCTTGCTGGCTATCACATAAAGATGCAGGGGGGTTGGGGTGATGGGGGATTTTGGGGGTGTTGGGGAATTCTCAGGGTGGAGTCAGGGAGTGTCAGAGAGATCTTAGAGTATTGGGGTGAAATCGGAGAGTGTTAGGGTGATGTTGGGGTATCAGGGAGTGTCAGGGGTGGAGTTGGGGAGTATCAGGGTACAATTGGAGAGTGTTTGTGGGGGATCCCACCTGCCAGGGGATGCCTCAGGTGGTGGTGAGAAGAGGGAGTGGGCATCCCTCCTGTCTTGAACTATGTCAAGAGGGTTTGCCATTGCAGCAGGAGGAATTGGGCAAGCCTCTTGCTGTGGACAATTGGGTTGGCTTAGGGGGTTCCGGCAGGATAGAGTGGGCATCCCTCCTGCCTTGTAATATGTCAGGAGGGTTCGCTGTTGTGGCAGGAAGAATTGGGCTCTCCTCAGTTCATTCAGTTTGTGTGTGGGGGGAGGGGGGGCTTTGGGGGTTCCGGCAGGAGGGAGTGGGCATCCTTCCTGCAGGTCAACTTTGGGGGGGGGGGGGGGGGGGAGGGATGAGCTCTCTACTGCGGCCCGCTAAACTGATCATGGCAGAGAGATTCCCTTGCCGCGATTGGCTCAGTAGCTGCGTCTATTTGAAATGTAGATCAGTATTTTGCTGGCCTATATTTCAGGTGCCTATCACAGTCCTAGAGAGATGCCTATTGCCTCCTAAGCTCACCTAAGGCCACTTCCGGGCAAAACCACACCCATGCCTAGTCTTGGGCAAGCTTAACTGTCCCTACACATCTCTTTCAACAGTGACAGATGCCTACAGTGTAGGCAGCCTGCCTCAGGGTGTTGTTTTTTAAAAAATTGGCTGGTTAGACAGTGTTAGGATGCCTACAATCGGGACACCATTTATAGAATTTTCCCCTTTGCCCCTATATGTTAATTTGAAATCAAAGACCTCATTTAAGAGATTACAAATGGCATTAATGGATTCAAGTTGAAAGATGGTTCTTCTTCAAATGAGATTTTCTAGATACTGTATTGTGTTAAGGTGCATGCCCTGAGAGGTCTGGTGGAGGAACGAACTCTCTTATAACTCTCTACTCCACTAGTATTCAATTATTTTTTCATACAATATCTTATCTATGCTTCTCTTTAAAGAAAAATACCATGACAAATAAATAGGAAACAAAATCATGAAAGCACTTTCTATGGTTAAAATACTGTTTTACCTGTGGAAATAGAGTTTTTGATGAGTTACTGCCCTATAGGTGGATAAAAATTGAAATGCATGTTAATCGCATGCCTACCTCTACCTACAAGGTTTTAGATGCATTCTACAGCAGGGTTAACTTAGGGGAAGAAAACTACATAAATAACTTTGAATAATCTAATCTATGGAGGGAATTATGCCTTGAAAAAAAATACCCACACATGAAGAATTTTTCTTTGATTATCTTGAAAAACCCCAGGGGCACAGCCTACCTGTGGGTTTTGCCTTACCATAGGTAATTTGATTATTACCTCTATAAAATCCAAGATTCCTATCTCCCAGAATTATATGTGACTGTTGCATCATTTCTTTCATGGCTTGTTCTTTAATTCTTTTCTCATATTCCTAAAAGAGTAAATCGTTCCAGATGTTCCAAGGCTACATTTCTGATGTATAATATGTATGTGTAATGAGTTATAGGTTTGACTTAACTAGATATAGCAGTACCTGCTGTCTGGATAAATGTCACTGACAATGACCATTCATCCATTTTCAGTGATGCTGCCTTGAAGGTGTCACTAAAAATCATTGCAGGCTGTCCCGGCAATTTCCACGCACTGCCAGGATGGAGCGAGGGCAAGTTATTCAGTTAGTGGTAATATTCAGTCCATTAACCAGGTTACTATCTGGATAAAGGGCTATGAAACAGTTTAACACCAGCCGCAGTGGTAACTGCCCTGAAGCCCATAGGGATTTAAAGGACTTTGGGGCCATTGCCGCACAGCAGCCGCTAGCGCAGCTTTGTAAAAGGGGGGCGGGGGAAGTTAGGGTAGCAAAAAAAACTGTATCCAGTTAATAATCAAAATAGTGGTGGCAGTCACTGTTCTGGTCAGCTATTCAACGTCGGCCAGTATCTGGACATCAGTGCTAAATATTCCATTTTTATTTTTAGGGGATGGAACTATCGCCACTGGCATTTAAAAACATACTAACAGGTGGGTAGATATTACATTAAATATTTAAAAGTCTGAGTATGCTACACGCCTTTAAAGAACAGGATTTAATAGCTTAATTGAAATTTCCTAGTAGTTATACTGTAACAGCCCATGCAATGATATAATTAAGGGATTCCTAAGCATCACAAGATATTAGTCTCTCTCAGCATCTCATAATCTCCTCTTTTTACAACAGTGTAGCATGTTTTTTAGTGCTGGCCATGGTGGTTACAGCTCCTGCTTTCAAAGGAATTCTATGAGCATCAGAGCTGCTACCCCCATGGCAGGTGCTAAATGGGGGAGGGGGGGATTTAACTATAGGTACAATTATTTTTTTTCTATAAGTGAGCTCTTTAATTATAGACTGTCTTATCTTCCTAAACATCTCTTCAGCGTACAAAAGTGGATACTATAAATAGACAAATTTAATTTATGATAGATTTAATTTAAAGTATTAATTTTATACATATACATTTTTAAAAAAAATTTATTTAACAATGTATTTGTTTATGTTGCTTATAGCCATACGTTTTCAAAATAGAGTTCAGAAGCTTTTAGTAATAAAGAAGATTTTAACCTCTTGGCAAGTATTGCAAAAGATTGCTCTTTTTCTTATCTTCCAGACCAGACTTAAATCGGGCTGTCATGTAATCAATGCACTATGATAGGCTGATTATCATGTAGGATAAGTGATATCTATTAGAAAAAATTGATCCTGACATAACTCCAGTAAGGCAGAAGCTTAAAGCTAGAGGCCATGGGCCTTGGACTGGCCTTTGTACATATTTAATGGCTGTCGTTCTCCTTGAGGTGCTTGAAAACTGCAAACCTCTCTGGGTAAATCTATATTGATTGAATAATCCTTGTCATCTGTTAGGACTTGTTAACAAAGCTGTCACACTACAGCCACTAGCAAAAAGATTTTATTTGATAACTTTCTTTACATTTTCCTTTGGAAGTGTACGAGTAACTGGAATTTTAAAGGGATTTTGCCTCTTTTTTCACCTTTTTTTCTGTCAGGTAACTACAGAGAGATGTTCCTTTTTTTTTTATAATGACTAGTTACCTGCTATATAATTAAATCACTGCATATTCATGCTTGATGAAAAGATGCTGTAAGTGGCTGGCGGTCATTGCTTCTCCGCGTCTTGCACTGCTTTAGTTGGCAAGCTCTGAATGATTGCGACAGGGAGCTTGATAAAAATTGTAGGGGTGGGTGTGCTCATAGCCATCCCCGCTGACTTCATTTTCTTTTATGAACACAGAAAAATTCATCAAACAGAAATCATTAAGTGAAGCAGATGGGGTTTTATGTGTGCCTAGAGATGATAAGCATCCCGTGAGACATCCCATCAGATCAAAATGGCAATCCTGAGAAGGTGCCGGACATGGAATTGCATAGGATTTTTTTTTTTTTTCCTCACCAGAATTTTTGTTCGGTATGAATCAGAAGTGGTGGTTTACAAATCTGTAAAACAATGTGTCAAGCATGCTCTACTGAAATCTCTTCTGCGTGTCATTCACGTACTACATTCACTCAGTGAAACAGGGAAAAAAATAATTATTACCATCAATTTGGTGTAGTAGCAAAAGAATTCACAGCGACCCAGAATTTATATCTTAGTGCATCTGGTTCTATGGTGATGGTTCCAATTCTATACTGTCACAGACAATTTTAACAAATAACCTAGAAGAAAATATGATGCATAAAAAGAAAATGCATTACTTTACTGTATATTAGGCCAAGAGAAAAAAATATTAGAAAAGTGCAGTGCATGGTTATTGTTAAAACTAGCTCCCTCTTATACAAAGCCATGCAGCAACAGCCCCGAAGCCCTTTAAATCTCTGTGGGCTTCGGGGCCGTTACTGAGCGGCTTTGTAGAAGAGTGGGGTAAGTGATACAAAACCAGGTTCACAAGATGCTTACTAGACTCTACTGTATGTGAGGAAACATGTCTGTTTCCAGGACTCTATATTCATGCATCTTATTAGTGCTATCAGTGGATCTCAACCTTTGCCATATAAGGCCTTCAGTTGCTTCATTTCAGCCCTTATCTTCCCCCCTCACACTTTGCCTTGCAAAATTGAATCAAAGGAAGAACCATTTTTAAAGCCATTTCCATTGACAAAACAATGCATTAGCTGAACAAATGGGCTTTAATAAAATTGCTCTCCCTATGTGCGGCCGAAGTATGAGCCAAATGCCATTTTGCACAGAGCTTTATCTGCTGCAGAGGGAAGCAATCCTAAACTAAGACAGCAATGGAGTATGGAACTGCACTTTTGTACTTTCCCAGGAGAGCTCAGAACAGTTTTCAAGTTTACATACATATTGCAGTGAGCTTATGCGAGGCGATGACAAACATAGCATGGCAAGGCATTGTTTGACAGAGACGGCAAAAACAGTTACCAAACCATGGTAGAACATAACATAACATGGTATGGTGAAGACATAGCATGACGAGGGTTGTGTATGACAAAACATAGCATGGCAAACATAGTATTATAAGTGTGGCTAGCATTGCATAGCAACCATAGTTTTTTTTATACAGTATAGCGTAGCATGGCATACATAGCATAGCAAGCATTGTCTGGCAAATATAGTAAACATATTATATATACAACCATAGCATGGCAGATATAGCATGGTAGATATAGTATAAAAGTGTGGCTAACCTAGTATGACATGACAGTATGATAAGCAACATGGTAGAACCTACTGTGTTTCCCCGAAAATAAGCCCTACCCTTAAAATAAGCCCTAGTGTGATTTTCAAGGTAGGTCCTAATATAAGCCCTGCCCCTAGTTGGTCGACACCTAAATATAAGCCCTACCCTAATAGGTCCTAATATAAGTCCTACTCTAGTTGGATCGACCCCCCCAAGCCCCTCCCAAATGTCCCCGACACTCCCCGATTCACCGGCAGCAGCGCTTTCTCCCTCCCCCCCCATGTGCAGCATCTTTCCTCATCTCTCACCCATCCCCTTGCGCAGCATCTTTCCATCCCTCCTTCCCATCCCATGCAGCAGAACCCCCACCAACCCTCCTACCACAAGGCCGACATACCTCCGTTCCAAACATCAGCAGCGGCAGCACTGAACAGGCTGCTTCATGGCCTTCATGGCGGAGAAGGCTGTGAAGCAGTCTTTTCAGTGCTGCCATCGCTGCTGTTTGGAATGGAGGTAAGTCAGCTTCATGGTGAGAGGGTCGGCGGGGTTCTGCTGCATGGGAGGAATGACTTTGTATTATCTGCGGAGAGTTGCTGTCCATGATAAAGGCTTTATTAAGACAAATAATCCACATGAAAACATCTAGGGCCTGAATCACTGGAAACATGTGGACCCAACACGGTCCGTGTTTCGACACAGTTGTCTTCTTCATGGGTCCAGTGATTCAGGCCCTAGATGTTTTTATGTGGATTATTTATTTGTCTTAATAAAGCCTTCATCTTAGACATCAACTCTCCACAAGCCTTTTGTTTTTTGGTGGTGTCCTCTTTGTGGAGGGATCGGGGTCAATTTTCTTGTTTTTTCATATTATCTGTTCCACAAAGATCTCAAGACTTTTTTAATTTCAGAAATGTTATGAGATCTGAAATTCATTTTGTTTAAGGATGATTGTAATTTGTTTATTTGTTAACCATTTAAAGCTCTAGTTTATAGAGAAGATGTGGCATACAAGAACAATGCTTAGATTAAATCTAATGCAACACAATGAAATTGCTTTTGGGGTTCTGCTGCACGGGTGGATGGGAAGGAGGGATAGAAAGATGAGAGATGATCGTTGTCCACAAAATGAATAAGACATCTACAAAAATAACCCTTATGCATTTTTTGGACCCCAAATTAATATGACAGTGTCTTATTTTTGGGAAAACACGGTAGTGTGGTAGATATGGGATGGCAAATATTGTGTCATGGGCAAAACATGAGAATTTGTAGCAAAGTAGATATAGTGTGGTAAATATAGTATGGAAGATACAATGTATAGTATAGTAGAGTATTTTTTTTCCTTTCATAATGCATCTGCACAGGCAATCTTTCCCGAGACAATTTTCAGGGTGAAAACTTGTGTGTACTTCTGTAAAAGTCCTGCAAAGTTCATGAAATGAAAAGGCTGTGCACACTTCTCAGTCATGCAAGAAATTAGAAAATGATATGCTTAAGGAGCAATAGTCAACTGCCTACTTTGGTATTTTTGACCCAGAGAGTTTCCACCAATAATCAAAACAAAATTATTATTATTATTCATTTATTCATGCATTCTATTCTTCATTTTAACATCTATTTTTCTTGCAATAACTTGAAGATCCTTGTACCAAATAAAAAATATTCTCTATATATTGCATAAATTCAGTGCATAATAAAATACAATAAGTAATCATTAATCACAAAACATCCCAGTAACTTATCCTCCCATGTTCCTGACCACCCCATCTCTTCTTCACTGATGATTTTTGCACAGTAACCCTCTAAGTCTATAAAATTGGGCACCCAACTTTATACTTAGGGCTCCTTTTACTAAGGCGCGCTAGCAGTGTTAGCGCACGCTTAGCGCCCATTACGATACCGCATGCACTAAATGCCAACGCCTCCAAAGAGCTTGCGTTAGTATTTTTCATTTAGCGAGTGGTTAGCATGCGCTAATCTTTAGCGAGCGCTAAAAACGCTAGCGCACCTTAGTAAAAGGAGCCCTTAGAGGGGTGCACAAAATGTGATGCCAAAAAAATTGGCATTAAGACCCAGATTCTATAAATGGTATCTGAAGTTAGGCATCTAGATTGGCACGCTTTAACTAATCCAGGTGTCTAACTTAATTTTCTTAATTGACTTAATTGATTAAAAAAAGTAACAGGTGCCTATCGCTACTTCAAGTTAGAGGTCTACTCCAAGGTGTTTTCCAGAAAGTAGGCATGGATAGAGGTGGGTTTAGAGCAGATTTTGGGTGTATTTTGACTTAGGTGTTGACTCTGGCCTAAAATGGGAGTGCAGCTAAGGTTTCAATATCTACCAGCACTTAGCATATGATTGACAATAGCATTCAATGCCACCTAGAAGTTAGGTGTCTATAGCACTGTTCTTCAACCGCCGGTCCGCGGACCAGTGTCGGTCCGCAGAAAATTCCTGCTGGTCCGTGGAGGGCCGGCGAGATCGAGCGGTTAAATTTCCCGTTGGTATCTCTTCCCCTTTCCCTTCCAGGGCTTAGGATCGGCTGCAGACAACAAAAAGAAACACAGAAGCCGCGGGACTTTTCCTCTTGCCTGCATGCTATAGGCTCTGCCGATCCTGATCCCACCCCCCTCTGAAGTGACTTCCTGTGTTTGAGGGGCAAGATTGAGACCGGCAGAGCTTATAGCGAATAGCAATGCAGGCAAAAGGAAAGGTCCCGCAGCTTCTGTCTTCATTTAGAGTTCTGGGCAAGGGAACTGTAAGTAAACTGTTAAGAACCAGGCTGCTTCCAATTTAGTGTCAGTTATGGTGAGAACAGCCATTGTGACACTGGAGTCATTCTGGGGCCAGCAGCAAAGGGAGGGAATAAGATATGCTGGATTCCCACGTGTTGTGGGAAGGGGATGGTAGACCCGGGGTTGTGTGTATGTGGGGGGGGGGGGGAGATTGGTGTGACAGAAGGGAGATGGTGGATCCCCTTGGGGGATGATAGCTATTGGAACTAGGTGGGAGTTGGAAGAATAGGGACACAGAGGCAGATACTGGATCTTGCAGGGGGCAGAGAGACATGGAAAATGCTGAACAGGAGGGTGGAGTATGAAGACAGAAGTAAGATGTTGGACATGGGTAGAAGGAGTAGGGAGACAGAGGGGATATGCTGGACATGGTAAAGGGGGAATAAGGAGACAAGGAGAAGATGCTGAATAAGGAATGGAGGGAGTAGGGTGATGGAAGGTATCTGCTGGATTAAGATGGGGAAAAGAGGGGAGGTATTGGAATACGTTCAATATAAAATCATAACTGAGGCTTGTGCGGATGGGATCAGATGGTTTGCGGGAACCAAGCTTGCAGAGACGGGGCAGAAATGTGTTTTTTTTTTTAATTTCAGTCTTAGTAGTTTGCTGGTCCACAAAATAATTATTTTATTTCTCCCGGTCCACGGGTATAAAAAGGTTGAAAAACACTGATTTATAGAATCAGAGTCTAAATGCAATTCTATAAAGGACGGGCGCCCTTTATAAAACTGTGCTTAGCACAGATTCCTGCACCTAACCTTGGGTACCAGGCTTACACTTGCTGAATCTTGGGGTAAATGCTGACAAATATAAAAATAATACACATTGAGCTTAATCAAAAGATGTTGATCTTTGAGTTCTCTCCTTCCAGCCAAAAAAATCCCCCCATACCAAACCATACACAAAATCTACAAAAATAATAAGTGGAGAAAAGACTTCAGTTATGCTTCATAGGTCTAAGAAAACTCCGCTCCTTGGCTGGCATTAAGGAAAAGACTCAAATGTTACAATCACCAACAGCACAATTAAATCCAGTAACTTTAAGTAGTGAATATGTGCATGACTGTGAAGAAAGAAGTTTATCATGAACACAGTTTAGTATTTGAGCATGTGAAAGGAGTTTACTTAAAATCACTGGATTTAATTGTGCTGTTGGTGATTGTAACTTTTGAGCCTTCTCCTTAATGCCAGCCATAGTTTAAAAGAGTGGAGGGGTTTTTTTTAGACCTATGAGCATAACTGAGGCTTTTTTTTCTCCACTTATTATTATTTTTGTAGTTTTTGTGTATGGTTTGGTATGTTTTTTTGGCTGGAAGGAAAAAGCTCCAAGATCAACATCTTGATTAAGCTGAGGAGTCCTTTTATCAAGCCATGCTAGCAGGGTTAGTGCGTCAGACATTTTATCACGCACTAACCCCCGCGGCCGGCTAAACAACTAACGCCTGCTCAATGCAGGCGTTAGTGACTAGCACAGCAGGTGGATTAACGCGCGTTAATCCCCTACCGCAACTTGATAAAAGGACCCCTGAGTATTTATTATTTTCACATTTATTTGATTAAACACGCTTAAGTCTGTTTAATAGGATAGTAAATGCTGGCCCTCAAGTTGGTGCGTTTGCTCACTCTCTCAGTGCCATTTTCAATTTACCACATGCTGCTGGTGATCTACTTTGGATTTTTTGCAGTGCCGTGGTTCCCGAGGAAGGGGATTTTGTCCACCCGAAACGGAGCCCCGTTGAGCTGAAAACTGAGCAAGCCTTCATGTGACACTCGTGCAAGATAAGTACTGAGTTCTTTTTCAATGACTTTGTTCCAGCTTTGCGGTTTAAATACAGTTTTCAGGCATTCGACTTTGAACGCTTGTATATAAGTGTTTCGAGAAGAGACTTATGTGACTTTATAGTTTTCATCTTCACTGATACACGTAAATCATGTTTATTCACTGTAGAGAGGTCCAGGGATGTATCGCATACTTTATCCATTTTGGGTTTAAACTGTGTCAACTCTGTTTAGGTGTTGGTTCCCCAATTTAGAGTTGTGATTACTGAGGACTCTCTCTCTCACTTCACCAATTATTTACTTTTGCCATTCGTCTCTTCTTGATTCATCTTATATAAACATTTTTTTAAAGAATATTTTGGGTCTTGTTCTACATCTTTTCTTTATGGGTTTTGTGTTTTTGAGGCACTCAAGTTAGGCATGCTGAGGCAGTATTAGGTATCAATGTGTTTCATTTTTTGAAACGCTCCTGACATGCCCAAGCTCCTCCAATGGCCACACCCCTTTTTGATGTGCCATGCCTTATAGAATAGTGTGCAACCGGATGCACATGCACATTTTAACGGATGCCAATTGCCCTCAATAAATGGCTGTTAGCACCCTATTATTGGCAGTTTTCAAAGCCTTGTTAAAAGCTCACCTGCTTTCAACTCCGAACTCCTCTCACCTTGAGTTCTGCATTCCTAACTCTATACATCATGTCTGCCTGTTCAAGTTAGATTGTAAGCTCTTCGAGCAGAACCATTCTATTAAATGTCAAAATGTACAGCACTGCGTACACCTTTCAGCACTATATAAGTGATAAATCATAGTAAATTAATTGGCTTGTTGGCCAATTAATTTGCTCATACATCTCGGGAGCATGTTCAAATTTTGGCATGCAAATCTAGGCTAGGCATGAAACTGAACTTCTACTTCTGTTCTATAGCAGCAGTTCCATGCAGAATTATCATTATAGAATTCTCACTCAGGGTGCATCATCCCAGCGCCTACATTTCAGCACCATTTATTGGAATTTACCCCTCAGTGATCCCTAAACCTCAAATTCTCCCATCTTCCAAATCACTTGTTGAAGAGCTTCCTAAGAAATAGCTCTTTTGGTTTATTCTTTCAGAGGAAATTGGGCTGGCTCTTCACTCCATCATGGGGTTGTAAGGAAAGCCTAGAGTGGAAACTTGCCTAGGCATGGACGCTGACAAGAAGTGAAGCTATAGTTAAAGAATCTAGAGACTGCTTAAATCGACAACCAGTTGCCAAATGCTGATATTCAATGGCATTAAGCTAGGTAGTGTTGTTGAATATCAGCTCTGTCTAGCCCACAAAAAAATGTGCCAGGGTACAGTGCTGGGGAGGAGCCAGAGCTTATGAAGGTACCGGTGATATTCAGCCAGGGCACTCATAAGATAAGCAGATAAATTTAGGACAGCTCAAAAGTTTGTTTTTTTTTAAATAAAATTTTAAAAAGTCCTCCCGACCCCCCAAACATTTCCCTCTTGCTCCCCTCCCCCAGGCTGCACCAAGCCCCCACCCCCACTGTCTGGGTAGGCCTCTTTGGGCCTACCTAACTACCTGGCAGTCCAGTGGGAGGTTCTTGGGGGCATGACACCAACCTACATTGTAATGTTGTAAACTGTGCTGCTTGTTTGTAGCCTCTTAACTACTTGTATTTTTTGTGACTTTTATAATTTTAAATTTAAGACAGCCAAGGACCTTATAAGATCCCTGAGGAAGGCATTTTTATATTGCCGAAACATGGCCTTTGTTGGTTCATTTTTATCGTATAAATTATTTGGTTTATGTATAACAATTTTTATTGAAAGAATCAAATAATCAGTACAATAGGATAATACAAAAATGCATTCATTACAATAAGAATTACAATAATATTTCATACAAATTTAAATCATTCTTTCAAATTTAATTTCCATATGAATTAATTCAATCTTATCTACACCCCCCTTAATTCCATCCCCTACCCACTATCTTCCCCTAAATGAAATCCCTCACCCTGGATGAAAGCAATATTTGGTTTAAATCCTGTGGGTCACTTGTGACTGTATACAGCAGGGGTAGGGAACTCCGGTCCTCGAGAGCCGTATTCCAGTCGGGTTTTCAGGATTTCCCTAATGAATATGCATGAGATCTATTTGCACGCACTGCTTTCAATACATATTCATTGGGGAAATCCTTAAAACCCGACTGGAATGCGGCTCTCGAGGACCGGAGTTCCCTACCCCTGGTATACACCCTTTGTGCATTATTTTTATGATTATTGTTTAAGTTGTTTGGACGCTTATTAAACTACAAACTGGTACAGTCGATCTTCACAATATTTGTGTTGTTTTGCTGCTTCATTTCTCTTGTGGAACCTTATGGTGCTATTTGGATTTTGTTGTTTTGTCTTCAGAATAACTGCCATGATCTTTCAAGACCTGGGAGAGAGGGAAGGGGCATGTTCAGGGGTCAAGAGGTGAGGAGAGTAATGGGGACATGTTTGAGGGGAGGTCAGGAGACTTATTTTCTAATTTTACTAAAATAAAATAAAAAAGTTAAGCAGGCCGCCATCCACATAACTCTTATGCAGCCCCAGCTGAATATCAGTCATGACCGCATAAGCTCTGGGGGGCCTATCTGCCCAGATTGATATCCTGATATTAGTGCCAGTGCCCAGACATGGCCCAGCACTGAATATTAGGGAATAAGTTAGCCAGTGATGATCAGCATTTTAAAAAAATACTGACTTCTGCCTACTGAATATTTTTTTTTTTGGGGGGGAGGGCTAAGCACATAATAATAGCCATGATGGGGGCAGGGTCCATCTAGGCCAGTATCCTGCTTCCAACAGTGGCCAATCCAAGTCACAAATACCTGACAGAATCCCAAATAGTATTAAAAAAATGCTACCAATCCCAGGGACTGTAGTGATTTTCCTCCAGGAACTTATCAAACCCTTTTTAAAACCCAGATACATTAACTGCTGTTACTAGTCCCCTCCCCCCTCACACACACACCTTTTACTAAACCGTGACAGCGGTTATTAGCGCAGGGAGCCACGTTGACTTTATGAGCATCAGGAGCAGCGTGGAGCATTCAGCGCAGCTCCCTGCATTTATAATCGCTATCACAGTTTAATAAAAGAAGGGCTGTATTGAGTGAAAAATATTTAATCCTATTTATTTAACATGCATTACCTATAACTTCATCGAGAGCCTCTCAGTCTTCACAATTTTTGAAAGAACAAACAATCAAATTCACATTTAAACTAAGATGGATTTAAACTTAGATGGATTGGTTCTTTGTCCCACTTTGGACTTGTGAGCAAGACAGAGCTTACAACTAGTCAACATTAAAAACTGAGCTGGAACCCTCATTATAGCTGGTGGTAGAGAGTGAATCTCTGCTGGGCTAACTCTTAACCCACCTAATTCACTTACACTTTTGATTTTTACTGTGAGCATGAGTAGTCATGATATATATTCATGAAGAAGAATGCAGGAAAAGAAAAGTAATGATGAGCTGCAGGATGGATGCATTTGGATGCAAAATACGCTTGAATTGAATGTAAAAATGAACAAAAGCACAATGAAATGATTTGAGGAGAGGGATTAAATAATGATAGTGACACTGAAGAAAGAAAAACTATGAAATGGTTCAAAGAGATATCTGAAAAGTTTTGATAGTGTAAATATAAAGTATTAAGTGAGTGGATAAAGGTTTTGATGCTTTTTTATATAAAGGTAGCATGCTGAACAGATATGAAAATGCAATCTCAACCCACACATTATTTTCCTTCTCTGACTGGAACACTCCTTCAGAAATACATTTTCACAATGTGAATGCTTTTACAAATATCGAGGGTATGTAGTTTTCAAATGCTGGTTTATACAGGTTAAAATGTGGTTTACCTGCCAGAATCAGCTTTCAAAATTGCATTCTTAATTATTTCAATCCTCTATAAATATATAATAAAATAGATTTCTCTTCCCTAGTGATCTGTCAGCAGTACCGAGGCAGGTGGTTTCCTGCATTTTTCACCCTTCTTCTCTTTTGGCAGCAAAAGGGCAGGTGGCTCCCCTCTGTTCATCTAACATTGAAGGGTAAGGAGCAGAGGAAAAGGGTCAGACTCTCACCGACTCTGTGAGTGGGCAGCTACTAGCCAGGCAAAGAGGCAAGATGCAGAAAGCCTCACTTGGCACAGAGAAAATAGCCTACTAGGGAAGCCAAGGTTTAAATCAAGTTTCAAGTTTCAAGTTTATTAGGATTTTATATACCGCCTATCAAGGTTATCTAAGCGGTTTTACAATCAGGTACTCAAGCATTTTCCCTCTCTGTCCCGGTGGGCTCACAATCTATCTAACATACCTGGGGCTATGGAGGACTGAGTGACTTGCCCAGGGTCACAAGGAGCAGCGCGGGGTTTGAATCCACAACCCCAGGGTGCTGAGGCTGTAGATCCAACCACTGCGCCACACACTCCTCCACAATCCCACTTCTTTTACAGTCTCTCGTTGTGACCTTACCCCACACTAGCTGAGTTATCAGCTTAGATGGCTCCTTAAACAGGACCAGGAGGTAGGGTGTGGGTTTGGTCGCAGCTTGTGGTAGAAATGGGGTGAATTGTGGACAGTGTGACTTATGAAGTTATGTATTATATGTGTTTATTCTGCTCATGTGCGGAAACGCCATGGGTGGCTGGCATGACTCTGCGACACCGCAAGTCCTGTTGGGGGCAGTGGGGTTTGGTGGAATGTGATGAATTTGGTAAGCTGGGCTAGTTCAACACCGAATAGCTCCAAGGTTTGTGGTTAAGCTACACTGAATTATTTCTGTAAGAAAAATGTTATAAATATATGGATGTTTTGATGGATATGTTTAATAAAGCTGCAGCCCATGCTTTGCCATTGCTAAGATTTATTGTTTTTTTCTTGAATTAGTTGAATGTATGGAGAAGTTGTGCGAATGCCAATGTTATCCGAAACAATGTCAGAACATAGAATTTTGTTTCTGTAGACTGGCATTTAATGAAATAAGATAATACTCGTTTCAGCTACAGTTGGAAAATAACTCTCAGAATTTAGGAAGTTGGTTGGTTGGGCTGAAAACTTTCAGCACCCCTCGAGTTATGAAACAATCTCATATCGTTGCCAATATATTTATTTTTCATAAATCCCACCTATCACTTTGTTTAGTCTAGAGGTAAGTATTTTTGCCATGATTTTATAATCTAAATTGAGAAGTGAGATCTGCAATTTTTGACTGCATTGGGGTCTCTACCTAGCTTTGGGAATACTACAATACTAGCTTCAGTGAATCTTCATTGTTGTTCGGGATGATCATGTATATAATTGAAACGATTAAGAAGTTGTGAGGAAAGCTGAAGATTGAATTTTTTATAGAATCCACTGGTTCAGTCATCAGGTCCTGGGGTTTTGCTTCTTGCTAAATTTGCAATTGCTAAAAAGTATTTCTTTGATTCAGATTGGAGAATCAAGTTCTTCATTTGTGAGAGGACAGGGTATATTCTATTATCTAAGAAGTTGTTCAGTACAATTAGCTTCTGCTTGGAAGAGTTTTTAATAGAATTGTTCAAACTGGGTTTGTATTTGTTGGGAATCTGTTATTGTTTGGCCTTGAGAATTATGTAAGGAGGAGATATGATTTCTTTTTTGCCTTTTGAGTATTTTGCTAGTGACTTGTCCATTTTATTGTCTCTTGTGTAATGTCCTGGCTTCTGAATAAAAATATCTTGATAGACATTATAAGAGATAAAATAATTATTGTATTTTTTGCTCCATAAAACTCACTTTTTTCCCCAAAAATGTGGGTGAAAATAAGGGTGCGTCTCATGGAGTGAATATCGTTCCCCCCCCCTCGGTATCTTTTGTAATCCCTGTGGTCCAGCGCTTCCACCGGCAGCCTTCCACACTCCCACAGTGCTGAGCGTTGCTCAGAGGTTAGCAGAATTGCAATTGAGTCAGATTGCAGTTCGGAACAGCCCCTGTCTCGGGAGCCAGCTTCACCAGCCCGCCTTCCCAGCAGAGCCGTTTCCATCTCAAGCTCCTCGTCCGCCTGCCATGAGTCTTGGCTCTTTGCAACAGGTCTTTCTCTTCCTGGTGGCCCCCGCCAAACAGTCATTGTCTGCTGCTTCCCCTGCACATGCATGATTAACGCTGATGCTCTAAGGCATTGGCGAGCAATGGCCGTGACTGACTGAGACCCAGGTGTGCGGCCGCCCCCGGATTTCACCTAGCGTGCGCTTCTCAGAGAAGGGGACAGCTGGACTATGAGGGTAGCAGGCATGCTGCTGGACTGCAGATCCCCCGAGCCTGCTCCTTCCTTCTGTGCTGGACAGGAGAAAGATGCTGGAGAACCGTGAGAGAGTCATACTGAGGGAGTTGAGGGGTGGGAAGGACAGGGACATGGAGACATAAGAGATGGTGGGCATGGATGAAAAAGGGATAGAGACGCAGAGGGGCAATGCTGATCAGTGGGGGAGAGGGAGGGACAGGGAGAAAGAGGATGAAATGCAGGACAGGACAAGACTCACACACACAGAAGGAAAATGCTGAATATGAGGGCCGATGTAAAAACAAGAAGTAGGAAAGGAACAAGATATAGAAGGAAGATTTGTTTTACACAGGACAGATAAGGCTGCAGGAGGAAGATAGTGGACATGGAGAGAGAAGAAATGTGAGATGGACAGAAGTTACTAAAAAGACAAGAAAAAATAATGCTTTGGCAGCTGATTTCATGAAGTGTCTGTTTATTTATGGTCATTTACCCTAAATCAGTTGTTACATAGTAATCACATAGCCTACAATATCTGACTGAATGTGTATCCCCCTTATATTGTGCTCCAGAAGCTGGCTATATCATTGAGAAGAGTTAAGGCAAACTGTGAGGGTGGGGTGTCCTGGCTTCCGGGCAGCTTTTCAAAACCCGGCACTTTGTCCGGGTGTTGAAAAGCTTCCAGCTAGGAGTGATGTCGATACAGTGCTGGACCTGCCACTAGGCCTGCCTGCCCTGCACCCTTTCCCTGCCTTCCCTGTGCCCTGCCCTGGCCTACCACTAGACCACCAGAGGGGGGGACAGGGTGCAGAGCATGGCAGGGAGGGGGGACAGGGTGCAGATCCTGGCAAGGAGTGTGGGTTGGGTGCAGAGCCTGGCATGGAAAATTTTGTTCAGAATGGTTTTTTTTCTTGTTTTCCTCCTCTAAATCAAGGGTGCATCTTATGGTCAGGTGCATCTTATGGAGTGAAAAATACAGTATATTCATATTTAAGTTTTAGAATTTTATGATAAATATCAGGATTTTGATTAGGACTATTCATGTGTTGAAGTTCTAAGATTTTAATATTTTGTTCAAGTTCTTTTTCTTGTTTAGATGTTTGTTTTTCCAAGCAAGTAAATTGATTATTTTACTTTTTAATAAGGTCTTATATGCTTTCCATATGATAGATGGTAAAATATCAGGATCTTTAGTACTGTTTGAAATGTGGAAAGTTGGAAATGTTCTTAAAGATCTCCTCATTATTTAAAATGAGATTGTTTAGTCTCCAGGAACAGGTGGTGTGAGGGGGGTGCCGAAAAGTTTTCAGCCTAACCAAAAAGAGAATAATGTAGATAAGGTTCAATCAATGATCT
Source organism: Geotrypetes seraphini (assembly GCF_902459505.1). Classification (NCBI taxonomy): domain Eukaryota; kingdom Metazoa; phylum Chordata; class Amphibia; order Gymnophiona; family Dermophiidae; genus Geotrypetes; species Geotrypetes seraphini. Next base: position 61,729,746 of record NC_047087.1, read on the forward strand.
GAAACAATGTCAAAACCTAGAATTTCATTTCTGAAAATTGGCACTTAACAAAATAAGATGCTCTATTCAGCTAAAGTGTAAAATAATGCTCAGAATTTAGGAAGTTGGTTGGTTGGGTTGAGAACTTTTCAGCATCCCCTCATACATTCTAATGCAACATAGTAGGAATTCTCTATCAGGAATACATTGGAAGTAGTGCCAAGTGGATGCTATAGTATGCAAATAGATCTCATATATATTCATTGGGGAAATGCTCTCATCCACCAAAGGCTCAGCACAGATCTTTCCCTGTTGCATTCTTGGTGGGAGGTTTAACTTCTACCTTTACCAGAGCTCCCTTCTAGACTTGTGCTCAGACAGCAACAACCATCTTAATATCTCAGCCCCTGGATATTGTGCTGAATAGGATATCCCCTCTTCTGACAGGTCCTGACTGGAGTTTGGGCAATCAAAGACCTCATGGTAAGTGAATGTTGACTAGTCACTTGAGCTCTTCTGGTCACTTGGGTGTTTCCACTCACTACCGGTCATTCAGACTTTTCCGGTACCTTAGTCTCCACGAACCCTCTGATTCAGATATTATGGTATCTTGGTCCCTGCAGACCCTCTGGTCATCAGTAAATTCATAGCTAAATGATTTTATCTTACTGGAGGTTAGGCGGGTGCCAGCATGCATCCCCCCAAGTGCTGCTCTGAGGAGACTCTGTTACCAATGTAACCCAGGGGAAAAAAAGAAAGAAAAATGTTTAGAGTTATTTGAGGGGAGACTAGTTTGTCTCTGTAGCTTTAAGAACTCAGAGCTGCACCTGTGCAATTCTGGACAGCCCAGCTGTCTCTCTAGGAGGGTTCTAAACTAGGAAGTTCAGTTAGGAGTTAGTAAAGGTTCAGAGAAGGTGTTGCTTTGGGAAGCTGGCACCTGTGGTGTAATTTTGTATGATAAAAGAATAGTTTTTGGATAGAAGCAGAGTAAAGAGTAGTGGTGCAGGCTGAGGTAAAAGATTGCCTGAGTGGTTAATAGTCTCTGTCAGAGGTCAGATTAGGTTTGTGAGGATTATAAGTGTTATTTCCTTAAAGGGTGTTTGGTATATTTAATATAGCTGAACAGCAACATTAATGCAGGTTGAAGGGTGTGTAGCTAGGGATGGTAGGGCTGGGCCTAAGAACATAAGGGAGGCTTCAGAAGTGTTGAAGGCTGGACATAGAAAGCCTGGGAAATTCTGAATAAATTATTTTAGACAGGCTGAGTATGCTGAGAACCTGAGTCATATATCTAAATATTAAAGTTGGTCTACTACAGGTTTCCCTCCATAGCCAAACCTCTGAGAGGCTGGGAAGCCTACATTTCAGAAGACCTGAATAGAAATAAGCTGGCCGAGAGAGAAGAAGATACGTTTTAAAATTATTTTTGTGTGCACACATATGTGTTGGGACACTTAAATTTCCTACTTGACCAAGATGTCACTGGCAAAGCTGAACTTTTTAAAAGGGGAGGATGCAGTTCTAAATTGGGACACTGAAAGTATTAGTCTGAGTTTACTTACTTGTGGATGGAGTGAAGTGGCCTTCAGGAGGGTGGGCACTGGAGCTGAAAAAGAAATAAACAAGATTTGCACAGAAAGAACCATTTCTTTTATGAAAATATTAGAGTAAATTATTGAAACATAATATGATACTTATCTGATATTAATGTGGGTTATTAGAGTCTGAAGACTTGAAAACTAGAGGAGAAACAAGGAAAATCAAACACTTTTTGTTATATTTTTAAACATTGAAATGTTAAGTAAAATGTTTTAAATACATTTTTAATTAGAGATTACCATTTGGCAATTGGCTATAACAATAGCGGGTAAAGTAAGGCAGGACTTCCACTCTAGAGGGCGCGGTTACACAAAGAACTCCTCTTTTCTTGTCTTTCTATGCTCCGGGTCTTATCTGCAGATTCCTATCTCTCTGAGGGTGAGATCTTTTTCAGCTTGACTCCAAAATACAAATGAGGTTGTTTTGCTTGGCCTGCTGGGAAGAGCTTATATCCACATGGTCTTAGTATATGGTTTCTAAGTGATGATCTCATTCTGGGGTGATAGTAGTTCTACCTCATCATAGTGAGGCAGAGAGTTTTATTTCTCCACCCACCTTTTTCCTACTCAATATTTTATTACTGTATCAATATTAGTCCTCTTACTGTCATTTTATGTCAATCAGCTGGAAGACCACTCCCCCAGCTAATAACCATAAACCTATCCCTCCTCCTAACCTCCTGGTTAGGAGCCAGTTACTCTTTTTGTAATCCCATGGGGAATTCACTCAGATACACCTCATCCATGTCTTCCAGGGGACTACATGTGTATATATGAGCTACATGTGCAAATATGAGCTATATAAAATAGCTGTGCATTTACAGAATATTAATATATTTATGTTTATGTTTATTAAAAAGGTTTATATATCACCCTTCACATAGCATCAGGGGGGTTTACAATAAAATAAGAAAAGGAATAGAACTACAATGAAAATAGGACAGGGGAGAAGGCAAGAGAAAAACACACACATACATAAGTACGCACCTTATGAGCATCTGCTAGTATTCTAAACATGTACATGCAGAATGTACATGTAAATGTAACACCTAGTAGGGGTGATCTGACCACTGGAACAATAGGATAGTATCTAAGGGCCCACAGCAGTAAAAGGCCCACTCTCCCTTAGCTTCCATCTACTTTAATCAATTTTCATAGGCCCAGGTTAGGGGGCCATTGCCTTTATTGCCTGAGGGCCCAGTCCACCCCAGTATCTACCGTAGTTTATAAAATTGACCTTCAGATGAAATTATCCTGTCAAAAATTTTATATAATCTGTATTAAAATTAAATGAGAATTTTAGAGCATTAATATTATCAATAATGCATTTTAAATGCAAGAATCTTCTAATATAAGAACAAAGAAATGTTTCTGCTTCAGCAATTACAAATCTAGTGCTTGTGGAGTTTTTGAAGCTATACATTCCAGTTCTATATTTCTTGTAAGTACGCCAACCTCAAGGCCTGTACAGCATGTGATCTGTAATCCACTTCAAAAGAACACCTTTGACATGTCAGATAACTTGCAAATGATGATGCAGAGAGAATTTTTGCCACTACAAAGAAAGAACAAAAGAACGAACATGAAAGTGAAATCAATAAACATATGGCAATTAATAAAACATTTGCCATGAACACCCTACAAAGACTTTTACAACAGTATAAAAACCCAAGATATTTCAGTGTGGAGTTAAAATGTATCAGCTGTTTTATAAAGATCTCCTTTTAAGAGACAAAATACGGTATAAGTACAATTATAGATATGGGTCCTGTTGTAAATTTACCAGTTGTCAAGGTACAGATCAAGAAGGAAACATTTTTGGTAGGAAAAATATTCAATCTATTTAAAGATCTGAAAACAGGAACTCTTTAATTTCAAATGGAGAGCTTTGATGTTACTTAAAAACACATTTTTCTCTATCTTGTCTTTGGAGATTTAAGAAAAGATTTTCTGAGGCATAACAACTTTTTCATAACTGTCAGAAAAAGGGTTTACATAATTGAAGTTTAATTATTTAAAAAATTGAAGGTTAAAATCAATCTCAACCTTTTAAGGGCTTAAGCTTTCAGAGTATCTAATAAGAAGGGAATTAACTTAATCGTTTATTTAAAATTTTTCCTTCTTTTCTCTAGTATTCATCATAGTAATGAATGTAGTAAATACATTCCACTATTACATGGGCAGAAAAATTTTCAACTTATTTTTGAAAGTTATCTTCAGCTAGGTATTTGCTATAGTTATTGCTTTAGCACCAGAGGCAGAAGAATGCCTTTTTTATTTTTATTTTTATTTTTTTTTTTTGGGGGGGGGAAGAAGGGAGAGGTGAGGAAATTGCGATTGAGAGGAAAGGGGATATATAAGAACATAAGAGTTGCCATACTGGGATAGACCAAAGGTCCATCAAGCCCAGTATCCTGTTTCCAACAGTGTCCAACCAAAGTCCCAAGTACCTAGCAAGAACCCAAAGAGTAAAACACTGAAGCCCAGAAGGCAGCGTAGTTAGGGGCGGCATCAGATTTAGACATCACTATGCACTGCTGGTCATGATTCTGACATGACCCTAGGCAACAAAAAATGTAGGCCTGTGAAACCCTGGCTGTCACAACTGGATAGTGCCACTGAATACCTCCTCTAACCACTCATGCTGAAACCAGTTAGTTAGTGGGCAGTTCAGAGGCAGAGTTAGAGCATTACAGTAACCTAACTACTGTAGTTAGCAGAGAGATTTTCAGTCTGCTAACAGACTTAGAAACCACATAAACTTAGGACAAAAAAAAATGCTAGCCTAACTTTATGTGGTAAAGTCAACCAGACACCAGTCTGATTATTGGCTGGTCCCTCATTAACTTCTGGGTCCTCACCCAAACCAAACCAAACCAATGCTATACCACCCCCGCTTTCTCCCTCCCTACCTCACCTGGAAGCATGGCAGCAAGATGCCCCCTCCTTCCCACCCCCTAATGCCTTCTGATGCTACTTTTTTTCCTCCTGAAGCAGTAGAAGACTTTCCTCTGGAGCTCCCTGCCACTTCCTACTCCCTGGAAATGCAATCCCCTCACCCTCACTATTATCAGACTTACCTGCTAATTTGCCTGGTGGTTCAGTGAGAAAATGGGCAGAAACAATATCCACTTGCTCCTGGCCATCATAGTAGCCTCCCAAAAATGGCTGCTTTGACCTCCTGTGGCAGCCTCATGATACTTCAAAGTATTTAGGTATAGGTAATAATAATAGTAATAATAATTTCACCCCTACCTGAGAGGATGATCTAAGAACTCTCGATGAACTATATGGGATCAGGAGCCTATCAATAAAAGCCGGTGTATTGGTCTTAATTGTTTTAAAGACTAAAAGAGCTATTTTATATGTTATCCTATGTATTATTGGTAACCAGTGAGCTTCTTATGTCATCATGTTTGCTTTAAAGTGGCATGGGGCAGTTTTCATGATTTATGGTGGGCATGTGTCCAATTTGCAGAAGGAGTGGGTGTATTTATTGTAGTGAGTGTTAAAGGTTTGCCAGTCAATTGTTGGGAATTGTTTCTAGCTAAGTTCGAGGGGATTCGTCCTGGTGGGTAAAGTTGATCTTAATTTTTGAGTTTTGGTGTTGAAGAAGTCTGCGAGGGCGTTGGCAGTTATAGTGGGTTCTTCATAGATGTTTATGATGGTTTCGGTGTTGTATAGGTCGTTAACCAATTTAAAGAGGTTACTACTGTTGGTTTTAATGTTGCCAATTTTGTGGGAGTAAAAGTTTTTTCTTTTTTTGTTGGTAAGGTTTTTGTAATTTTTTAATTTTAGTCTCCAGGCCAGTCTATGTTCTTGGGTTCCTGATTTTTGCCATAGTCTTTCTGTTTTTCTGAGCTCCTTTTTTAATAGCAGCAGTTTTGAATCAAACCAGCCTTCTTGGTTTGAGTTTCTTATTCTGTGGGTCTTCATGGGGGCTATTTCGTTTAGTATGTTCGTGCTATCCATGATCCAGGAGGTCATGATTTGCTCCGTTTCTTCGGTTTGATTGGTGTATGTTTCGAAGCGGGACCAGAATTCCACTGGGGCAATTTTTCCTCTGGAAGTGTGGGTTTTGATCATTCTAGTTTTTTTGATTTTTGGGTTTTTTTGTTGGCATCCTATTGAGAAGGTGCATAGGGAGTGATCCGACCAGAGGGAGTCGGACCAACTGCCTTGATTCCAATAAAACGTGGGATTGGCCAGTTCCTTGGAGGAAAAGGTAACCAGGTCTAGTTGGTGACCTCTTTGGTGGGTTTTAATAGGGGGTTGTTTGGCATAGCCTAGTTGGGTGAGCAGTGACCATAGGTCTGCGATTTCTGGTTGGTCAGATTGCTCAAGATGGATGTTGATGTCCCCGCATAGTAGATTGTAAGGACTTGTTAGGGAGTTGGTTAATAGTGATTCCGCGAAGTCCTCTTTGGCCAGTGTCCATTTTTGGAGGTATATAGAATAACGTGATAGTTAGTGAGGAGGGCAGTGATTTAGAGGTTAGAGAGATGGTTAGAATTTCAGCGTTGGGCGAGGATATTGTGTTGAGAATGGCACATTTTAGTTGGTTCCGGTAGATTATTCTAGGCCTCCTCCTCTTCCCCATGTTCTGGCTAGTGAGAAAATCTTGAAACCTGGGGGTAGACAGTCTTTGATGATGATGTCCTTGTCTGATTGCAACCAGGTTTCTGTGAAGAGGACGAAGTCGGGGTTAGTTTCAGTCAGCCAGTCTTTGATCAGTGTCGATTTGTTTCTCATTGATCAGAAAGGACAAGTGATGTTAGGGGGATTTGAAGAGGTGACTGAAGTTAGGGGAAAAGAAGGGGAATGTGATGTGAAGGAGATTGGAAGGAGTACATGATGACGGGGTAGGGGGAGCCTTTAGGGCTGTTGTTCTAGAGTGGTTGTACTTGTACACTTCCAATAGCAAGGCTACACCCTCTTGAAATGGCAATAAGTATAATCATGGTATCAGCAATTGAGACAGCTAGTGCACAGTAATGACCCATGCACATTCACTGATGACTAGTCTGCTCCCATCACATCCAAATACCCTAGTCATGTTAAGCTGTTAGCACAGGCTTTTTACCATAATAGCGGTTGGTACTTTTCAGCTCATTAGTCATTAGCATCAGTTTGTGCTAACATTTAGCATGCTGTAAAACTTGCAGCTGTATAGTACATTTTAATGAAAGGCCTCTTCTTATCACAGTCCTGGGGGCACACCAAGTCCCATTGAGTTTTCAGGATATCCTCAATAAATATGCATGAGATAAATTGGCATACCAAGGAGGAAGTGCATGCAAATCTATCTCATGCATATTCATTGTGGATATCCTGAAAACCCAATGGGACTTGGTTTGCCCCGAAGACTGGATTGAGAAGCCCTGCCTTAGTGTGTACTTCAAAAGGTAACATGCATTAATCGATATAGATTCTTAGCAATTAAAAATCAAAACCCAGTATTTCTCCTTCTGTATTTTGTTCTTTGAATACCACTGTATGATGTTATATGATATGCATACATATACTGTATATAAGAATATCACGCATAAAATATTACAAAATATTCTACAAAAAAAGTGTTTACGTGCAGTTTCAAGATCTGTTCTGGAAAGACAGTTAATACCTGTTTATAAAACACAGTTTTGTGTTACATACCATATGAATAATACAACTGCTACAGCATGTGGTGACATTCAGTCAAGCCAAGTTTATAAAGGAACTGTAATGTCATCAATCCTTAATTATAGCACACAAAGAGGGTTTGAAATATTAACAGACTGTTAATAAAGAAAAGATGGTTAATTAGTTTGCTATGTTTTGGAGTAAACTTCAGGAAAAATGTCCTCATGTCTAAACTATGCCTGCTTAATATTTCAGCTGACATGTTTTAAGTATAGACTGTTGGTTTTTTTTTTTTTTTTAAATATCAGAATCTACTGCACATTTACAGTAGAAAAAAAATGTCCTCTACCGAAAGACCTAAAAAAATGCACCAGGTTAGTGTAATCCACAGGGGGGAAATGCTTTTCATGCTGCCTCCCCCTAAAATTTTCGAGAGGAACACCGTAGCTTTGAAGTTCCACATTTTCTTTAAAGAACAAGGTTACAAAAATCATGCTCGCAGAAAGAGTATCCAGCAGCGGCATCTAAATGGAAGTTAGCCATTCTGCCCCACCTACGAGAGCAGGAGCCACGGCAGGTGCCAAAAGATGAGACATTCTTCTCCTGAAAGATTTATGTCATATGGATTTCAGGTTCTTTGTAACAGGATCTGTAAAAGCTGCCCAGGCAGGGTTCCAAATGAAAGCTAAACGCTGGAGTGCTTAGCAATCATTGCTAATTACGCTGTAAGTACATTTCTTTTAATTGCTAACACGACAGCAGGATTGCAAAATGCTATTTCACAGGCACATGACTTCTGGTATCGCTTATTTATGTCAGACTTCCTAAAGAGACTAAACATTAAATACTGTTATCTGCATTTTGCTTAACTTTGGTGCCAACTTTGACCGCTTGAATCCCCAAATATGTATCGGTAATCAAAAGATACGTTTCAGAACAGTAAGACCTGTAACCTGTTTGGAAGATTCCTCCTTATTCCATCTCTGCTTGTTTTATCTTTGCTGGAGATGTGAATAATTCATAGACCTCTATCTGCTTTGCAGTCAAACTCATTCTGTCCACCCAAGACTGTTCAACTTTGTGATGTATTATTTAATAATTTGCAGGGCTGTACTGTTGTAAGGTGAGCACTATGACGGCTTGCAGAACTGTTACAATCTGCTCTAGTTAGCTGTCCCTTCTATGCCTCTCTCCAAACAGCAATGGTTATTGATTTTTTTTTCTTACAAACCTCTACCATGTAATCCCACAGCTGATCTCAAAGCTGTTACTATAAAGTAGAAGTTGCGCCTTGTTCTTGAGAACAAGAAATGATGTTTTGATTCACCTTTCTTTCCTTCCTTTTTCCTTATCAATTGTTCTTTTCTACACCTCTTTGCTTTGAAGCTCAGTCAATGACAGTACCTTTGGAAGTGCTGCCGGTTTCTTCATAGGGACAGAGCTAAAAATTGAAAGCCTCGGGGGAATTAATGTATCTACTTTCTTTACAATTGTAGACCCATTGAAAATTGGTCTTCCTAAAACTTTTCAGGCTTTGAAACTTTTTTTCAAATAGAGATTGAACTATTTCATGCTTTATTTTTATTTTTTATTTTTGGAACAAATATGTGCTGTTTTCTGTGGTGATAAAACAATAGTGTGCTTTGAAGCCCTACTGAGTAATATCAAACAAACAGAGCAGGAGGAAGAGGAATTCATCAAAAAATATGTCACTGCTTGACTTTAGCTTATAACAGAAAGAACTTGACAAGCTGGTCCTAACATCACTATTTCAGTTGTACAGAGGACCTTCTTTATCACAAATGCTTTCATAACATATTGGATATAACAAAGTTAAGTTTCTCTTCATCATGAAAATAATTCTTACACTAACAACTTCTTCAAATAAAATATTTTTGTAGTAAACTCTTCATGTAACAAATGTTTATGTTGTTTACCTATTTCATTTTTTTTTTCACTATCAACAGGTATATTTATAGAAAATCTTTTTATAGACCATGTTATGTTACTGTTGAGAATCAAGCCCTAAAAAAAAAAAATGCTGGTGAATATTCAAAAGCAGTGATATAGCCAGGATAAATGCTATGTTTTGGTTGTTGCTTTGTCTTGGTTTTATTTATGTAAAGTTTACATTTCCAGTTCAAGAAATATGTCTTCTTACAGAAATAAACAGAACACATTCTCTTCTTAGTTGGGCTGAGAACTTTTCAGTGGTCTTTAGTAGATGACATTGAAGAGCACACAGGCCTAGAGTCCAAAAATGTAAGTAAATGCTCAAGGTCAAAGAAAATATATTTAAGAGAATATAACTTAATTACACATTTAACCCCAAAAGATCTTCAAGTTAAGAACATAAAAATTTCCATACTGGAGGCAAGATGGCGGCGATGGCGGTTCGGTGAGAGGACGCTCTGACCAGCTTCGGATACAGCTGAAGAACAGCATGGTAAAGAGGAAAGGGAAGCTGCGTTTGTTCCCAGCCAAACCGGCTCCCTCGCCGGTGTCAATACAACAGACGCTGGAGAGCTTTCTCTTACCGGTTAAGCTCAAAGAAACTCCCCAAGGAGAAGGCGAGCAGCAGACAGGGGATATTGCCCGCAGTGCGGCAAAAGCCATGCTGAGCCCCAAGGACCGCGAGACTCCACTCTAACCCAGAAGTGAAGCAGTGAAGTCGATGAGAAGCCCAGCAGATACCAGAGAGGTTGCAGACGGAAGCTTCATTGATGGGTCATCTTTCCCTTCTTCTTTGTCCCAAAAGGTGACACAACCAGCCGGGGAAATATGTGAAGGAGCAGCAGGAGGATGGTCGGAGGGATTGTTCCTGAGGTTAGACTATGCAGCAGCCAATACTATAGAAGCTGGAGTAAAGAGCTTCACCAAGTAGAAGAAAAGACCGGAGAAAATAACTTTAGAGGAGGTATGGGAGGTTGTTACGGTTATGGAGGAAAAATTGACTGAACACTTAGATAAGGTTTTCCAGCTGCCAGAGGTGGTACAAACTTATCCTAAACAAATGGAGGACTTTACAATAAAGGTGGACTCCCAAGTAAAGGAATTTGGTGAAACCATAGAAGGGATTAAAAAAGTTTAAACACCTTTTGTAAAGGATAATCTGAATATTTACCAGATAATGGAAAGACTTGAAAATTATGAGAGACGTTTGAATTTAAGGTTTCTAAATTTTCCTTAATCTCTTATTTTACAACCAATTGAGATGTTAAAGAAATATTTCAGAGAGGTCTTGAAAATTCCTGCTGAATCTATGCCCCCGATAATAAAAGCATATTATATTTCCTTGGGTAGTCCACTGAAAAAAATCAATTCCATTGCAGAACCAGCAGGCCAGTTTAGAAATTACTGGCTTACCGGAGAGTTTTGACATTATTTCAAATACCTTATTGCTACGTTTGCGTTAGAATATGATAGGAATTGGATATTTTGAATGTACTTCATATTTAAAGATAAAAAATTTATGGATAATTCAGTTTTGATATTTCCTGACCTTTGTAGGTCCACTCAACAGACGAGAAAGGCCTTTTTGGCTCTTAAACACCTGGTATTGGACCTCAAAGGGACTTTTTTTTTTCCTGCTCTTCCCCTGCAAATGTATTGTTAAAATGGAGGAGAAATCTTTTGCAATCTTTAATCCTGAACATCTGAAAAATTTCTTGGAAGCAAGGAAGCCTCCAACCCCAATAGCTAACTCCACCCCTTCAAATATGAACTAAGCTGTGAATTAAGTTGGAATTAATGAAGCTTAACAGGTCTACCAGTTGTAAATCAAGGGCGCTAGCGGTTTTAGCGCGCGCTACAATGCCCTGCATGCTAAACGCTAATGCCTCCATAGAGCTTGCATTAATATTTTTCATTTAGCGCATGGTTAGCGCATGCTAATCTTTTGCACGCGCTATAAACGCTAGTGCACCTTAGTAAAAGGAACCCCCTAGTCTTTCCTGATTGGTTGTTGTTGTTTTTTTTTTTTTAATTATTGCCTGTCTTTTCAACATCTTGCCTCGGTTCTCAAATTTCATTCATGTTGAGGTTTAATAGAATTACTAAATGTTAAATTTGGTGGATATTGATTATTACTATAATTTCTTTCAATTGTAATTCTATTTCTTTGTCAAGATATATGCTTGTAAAAATTGAAAATTTTGATTAAAAAAAAAAAAAATTGCCATACTGGTACAGACCAAAAGTCCATCATGTGCAGTATCCTCTTTCCAACAGTGACCAACCCAGGTCTCAAGTGCCTAACTAAATCCCAAGTAGTTTTAGTATTCAGGGTCTTACTTTTAAACACTCTTTACTGCTTTGATCTGGCTACATCCAGACCAAACATTCGCACAATTAAGAAACATATGAGCCCTTTTATTAAATGTTAAGTGCTAATGCGCCTTTAACATAGAAAACATGGCTTAAAACAGGACATGCTAAAACATTCTGCATTGGTTTTGCCATTTGCAGATGCTACACCTGTGGTATTTATTTTTTAAAAATTGAAGGAACATGCGATGGAATGGAGAATGGACATGGAAATGCTACTCAGCTAGCGTGCTAACCTCATTGTGCTAACTAGTTAGCATGTCCATAATGCTGGAGCCCTTAGTCAGTGTGCAGTCATTTACCTGTGCTAACCTATCTCTCTGCCTCCAAACATACACCCCATACTAAAAAATAAAATCTATTTTTAGCACGTGGGTAGTGCACACCAATTCCAAAACTACCATGGAGTACCTGAGCATGTCCTGTGGTAAACATGTTATTGCTTACTTCAGCTTAGTAAAAGTACCCCATTATCTATATATATAAAATCGGAGGTATGTATGTGTGTATGTGCCGCGATCACGCAAAAACGGCTTGACCGATTTGAACGAAACTTGGTATGCAGATCCCTCACTACCTGGGGTGATATGTTCTGGGGGTCTCATGGCCCACCTGCACACGTGGGCGGAGCTACAAACAGAAAATCAGATTTCACCCATTCATGTCAATGGAAAAAATGTAAAAAGCTGCCATTCTCACAGTAATTCAAAAACGGCTTGACCGATTTGAACGAAACTTGGTATGCAGATCCCTCACTACCTGGGATGATATCTTCTGGGGGTCTCGCGGCCCACCTGCACACGTGGGCGGAGCTACAAACAGAAAATCAGATTTCACCCATTCATGTCAATGGAAAATATGTAAAAAGCTGCCATTCTCACAGTAATTCAAAAACGGCTAAAATTGTTGTTTATAATCACGTTTTGCGTTAGTTGTATTGTATTCATTTTGTCAAATATTTCACATTATAATTTGAATATTGTACTTTTTATTAAGCTGTAAAAAAATAATTTCATTCACCACTATAAAGTATCTTTATTTGAATCCATTTACAGTGTTATTGCTATAATTAAATACCCGTGCAACGCCGGGGCATCAGCTAGTATTTAATAAGAGCGCCCTGCTCTTCCAATTTCCCTTTCAGTTACCTCAATACATTTTCCACAGATCCAATTTTCTATTGTAGTACATCAGCCTCCATAACTGAGTGATGAATTTGAGAAGACAAAATAAGAAAAACTGAGCTAAAGATGTTTCCAACTTCAACAAGGCATCCTAAAGAGTATTAAAAATAATTGTAGACTGTTTCTCCTGCAAATTTAACTTACTCAGGATAACTTGTGGGTCTGCACTTCCAAACATTTGGCTCAACGCTTCATAAAGTAATTCCAGAACAATACTTTTATCAGCTGCTCGAACTATGCTTCTGAATGCTAAACACTACTTCGGGCCTTGCATGCCCTGCTACAAAAAGCTTAGATACCATCCCAATAGGAGAGAGGCCATTTTGCTCATAAACTTATTTCATTGAAAGTGATGGAGGACTCGGAGACTCCAGGCTAAGAGTGACATTGTTTGCTCTGAATATCTATATTTCCTACTCAGCTTTTTCCTTCAATCGTTGAGGAAGGAAGGAATAACAACCAGGCACAAAATGAAATTTAAAACATCAAAGCCTTAATGGAAGATCTCAGAGGTCTACTAACTGGCAGAATCCAACCCAAGAATCTCTCCAAACCACAGATGATAGGCCATTTTATTAGCTTCATGACATCATTTAATTTATTATTATTCACACATAAGTTAGTATATTTTACAATCACAATTCAATTACTTCATTAAGATCAAATGATAAATTGCATACTCCTGCATTTTGCCACTAGGTTCATATTTGGTTCATTAGTTATATGATTTCTTGTCAATCTTACTTTATTAGTAATTTTCCCTAACATTAGCTCCGCATTCCTGGAGATGGTACAGTATATAAACCCAAGGTTTAGTTTAGTTTAGTATTAGCAACTCCATAATGTTTTTAGTCAATCATGTGCAATTAGTTCCACTCCTATCAGCAATTTAGGGAGTTACATCTAGACTATCTGAGATCATCTATTTCAATGCATTGAACATCTTGTACCCTGTTCTAGCAGTTAGGACAGGTCAGTAAACATTGCACTTACTCTTTTCTGTCACTGGGACCCTTCCATTACCCAATCTTACAGGATGTAGCAGCTGGGACAAACATCTATTTTAAATTTTAAGAAACAGCTTGCAATATTCTTTCTACTGTAATCTTAAAGCATTTTCACTTTCAGCTGTATCTTGTATTTATCTATAATGGTGTATTTCTCCTTTTCTTCAGGTATCTCAAGCAAGGGGTATCTCACACATATTGGGATATGGATCACCCTAAATCCTGCTTAATATTAGAAACATACAAACGTGAAGGCAGATAAAGGCCAAATGGTCCATCCAATCTGCCCATTCACAGTATCCACTATCTCATCCTCTCCCTAAGAGATCATATGTGTCTGACTCAAGCTTTCTCAAATTCAGACACAGTCTTTGTCACCATCACCTCTACTGGGAGACTATTCCATGCATCTACTACCCTTTCTGTATAAAAGTATTTCCTTAAATTATTCCTGAGTCTATCGCCTCATTATTCCCATCAGCATTGGTCTTAAGTGGGAGGGTCACTTCATTTTCTGATACCCCTTTCCTCAGTGAAGCTTGCCTAATGGAGTCAGTGTTTGGACTTGCAGTGGGAGGTGGTATGGCACTCTGTCTTAAGGCCTGATAGCTTTCACCCCTTTTCTCTGAAACCAATACCTTTCTAATACAAACTTTTCTCTTTCTGAAATCCAAGAGGAATGGGGCTGTTCTCAGATTCATGATAACACATCAGAAGCCATAATATTTGGGAGGGAAGCTGTTGAAGATTTGTTTGGCTGATTGTCAAAAAGTTTCAAGTTAGACTGGTTCAGGACCATAGCATAGTAACATAATAACATAGTAGATAACGGCAAATAAAGACTCAAATGGTCCATCCAGTCTGCCCAACCTGATTCAATTTAAATTTTTTTAAATTTTTTCTTCTTAGCTATTTCTGGGCAAGAATTCAAAGCTCTACCTGTTACTGTGCTTGGGATCCTACTGCCGAAATCTCCGTTAAAACCTACTCCAGCCCATCTATACCCTCCTGCCCATTGAAGCCCTCCCCAGCCCATCCTCCACCAAATGGTATATACAAACACAGACCAAATGGCCACTCCAGCCCATCCTCCACCAAATGGCCATATATAGACACAGACCATGCAAGTCTGCCCAGTACTGGCCTTAGTTCAATTTTTAATATTATTTTCTGATTCTAAATCCTCTGTGTTCACCCTCCTCTGGACTGCTTCAAGTCTTCTTACGTCCTTTGCCAGATACGGTCTCCAAAACTGAATACAATACTCCAAGTGGGGCCTTACCAATGACCTGTACAGGGGCATCAACACCTTCTTCCTTCTACTAGCTATGCCTCTCTTTATACAGCCCAGTCACTGCCTTGTCACACTGTTTTTTCGCCTTTAGATCTTCGGACACTATCACCCCAAGGTCCTTCTCCCCGTCCGTGCATATCAGCTTCTCTCCTCCTAGCATATACTGTTCACCCAATCAAAAAATTCAATCAGGTTCGTTTAGCACGATTTACCTTTTGTAAAGCCATGTTGCCTCGGATCCTGTAATCCATAGCAAGACATAACTTTTTCCACCTACCTTATCCAAACACATAATGCAGAATTTCCATCCAGTCTCATCTCCCTCGGAGTCCACCCCTCTCCAAATCCCTCACCTGCATGCAAAATACTATGCCCAGCAAGCACAGCAATACTCCACGGAGCCTCCTGATCAAGCATGTCCAGGCATTGCCAGGTCTTGGCTATACAGAAACAGAAAGAAGAAGTATGCATCATGGGGGGGGGGGGGTGGAATTAATGCTTGAAATGTGTCTGAGCAGGAGGCACTGCCACACCCACAGAACATAGTCCCTTACACTCAAAGTCTTGAAGAGAGGGGGATCCTGGGATGGAGGGGGCAGGAAAGAAATAAAAACATAAGAATTACCATACTGGGAAAGATCAAAGGTCCATCAAGCCCAGTATCCTGTTTCTAAGAGTGGTTAACCCAGGTCCCAAGTACTTAGCTAGATCCCAAGTAGTAAAACAGATTTCATGCTGCTTATCCTAGGAATAAGCAGTGGATTTCCCCAAGCCATCTCAATAATGGCCTATGGACTTCTCTTTTAGGAAATTATCCAAACCTTTTTTGAACCCACTAAGCTAACTGATTTTACTACATTCTCCGACAACAAATTCCAGATTTTAATTACACATGTGAAGAAATATTTTCTCTGGTTTGCCAGGGGGTTATTGAGGGGTTGATTGGTGGTGGGAGGAAGTGGGTATCTGTCCCAATGTCGGGGAGGTTGCTTGGTGGCTAAAAGGAGTGGGAATCTCTCCCGCTGCCCTGGGGGGAGGGGGGGATCGGTTTGCTTGACGGTGGCAAAATTTTCAGACAGGTTTGAGCTGTCAAGCCTTACTTTCCTATCAATGCCTGAAACAATCAGTGCTCAGGCATTGAGCAGAAAGTAAGGCTAGGACAGCTCAGATCTACTGGAAAATTTTGTGAGGTTAGGGAATCACTTGGCGATAATAGAGAATCGTCTGGAGTGCTCATTTAAATATTAATGACCTTGTTGTAATACATTTGCATGGCAGAGTCGGAGACTATTAGAAAGCTCGGAAAAGACCACAGTAAGCCGTTTTGATAATCTGCCACTAAAATACATGAAAACTAAACTGGCTGGAACTGTTTTATCATCCATGTCTCCTTAGACATACAAAGTACCATAGAAACATTCCACGTCTTCTACAAAGCTGCGCTAGTGGCTGCCCTGTGAAAAGGGCTTTGGGGCTATTACCGTGTGGCAGCCGCTAGCGTGGCTTTGTAGAAGAGAGGTCTTGTGTATCTAAGTGCTTTGAAAATGAGCCCCTATGTCACAGTAAATATTACTGCATTTCGCCAATTAAACAACACTAAGGGCTCCTTTTACTAAGGTGTGCTAGCGTTTTTAGCGTGCGCTACCCAAAAAACTACCGCCTGCTCAAGAGGAAGCGGTAGTGGCTAGCACATGCAGCATTTTAGCGTGTGCTATTCCGCACGTTAAGGCCCTAATGCACCTTTGTAAAAGGAGCCCTAAATCGTATGTACAAGAAAAAATGTTTTTAAATGTATAAGATAACTATTATTCAATAAACTCCATATAAATTGACCAAGATATAATTATTAACTTATTCAAATCAGAAAAGATGTCAAAAGTTTGCAATAATATTTTATAACTTTTCTTGATATTTCAGAATTTTCTGGCTTTCTAGTTAATAATTAGCCTAGTCCAACCTATCTCAAAGTTGTAACAACAATCTATATAAAATCAAATCCCCTTCTTTACATAGCCACACTAGCGTTTTTAGCGCTGGCCGCGGCGGTAACAGCTCTGACACTTATAGAATTCCTATGAGCACCCGAGCTCTTATCGCCGTAGCCAGTGCTAAAAACGCTAGCGCAGCTTTGTAAAGGAGGGGGAAAATCTTTCTCAGATAATTAGTTATATATTTTACCAACAAGAATTATTTGAATTAGCTAACTTAAAACTAGATACTTTAAATTTATCTTTAATTTTTTTTCATAGGTTTAGTCCCACAGTATATTTCTATCTGCAGAATTCTAGAATTGTCAAATATGTAAGTATGCCTATATTTTATTTCCACTCTCTTTAACTTTTTCTTTGCATTTTTTCACTTCATGTAATCTTAGGGCCTCTTCAATCAAACTGTGCTAGCCGTTTTTAGCACAGAGAGCCGCTCTGAATGGCCTACGTTGCTCCCGATGCTCATAGTAGTCATTTCATGCGGGTCATTCAAAGCGGCTCACCACGCTACAAACTGCTAACGCAGTTTGATAGACGAGGCCTTTAGTATTTAATTCTTTCTTTATATCTGCCTTTGTTTTTGTTTCTTTCTCTTTCTGTGTGCACATCAAGATGTGATTATTCAGCCATTTATGTCTCTTTCCAGGTCATCTATTGCATTAGATATTGACATGTCTCAGGATCTACAGGTACGTATAAGAAATACTTTTTCTTCTTTCTTCTTCTGTATCCTACTATTCTATCTTTAACAGAAGAAAACCAGACTGAAAAATAGCAGAAAATCTTACATAGGCATGAATAACCTATTGAGTAAACAAATCATAACAGCTTTAATTCATAGGACTAAAATTGCAAACCATACCTATGTGTATTTCTATTTTTGTGTGTCTTTTTTTATTTTTGCTTCACATTGCTATTTGTTTTCTATCTATCCCTTAAAATAAAATGATAACACCTGTTCCTGGGGTTATTTGGGGTGCTGATTCAGAAAATTGCATTGGATAGACCACATCAGCTCTAGTTTCTAAGATATGTTTGAATTTATTCATTTTTATGCCTTTGGGATAGTAGAGCAAAACATGAACATTGGGCAAAAAAAGATTGGCCTCCAAGGTAGTTGGAAGACAAAATGTAAACAATGGTAGCACGAGATAGAATCATACTGCCACCACTACAAATACAGTTAAGCTAGGCCTGATGAAATAATTTATAAAGGCTTTGAATAAAGATGGTTTGTGCATTGAATATGTGGCACATATGTTACCAGGTCTTACCATGGAAAAACTGAAGGCAGGAATTTTCGATGGGCCACAGATTAGCCAATTATAAATGACCTATGTTTCATAGCATCAATGAATGAAATCAAATCATGTGCGTACTCTTCATGTGTTCTTGTTGTGAACAACTTTCTAGGCAACAAGAAGGCAGACAACTATATACAATTAGTAGAGGATATGCTCTTTCATTTCAACAGGCTTGGCTGTAACATGAGTGTTAAAGTCCATTATTTGCACAGTCACTTAGATCGCTTAAGTGAAGAACAATGTGAAAGATTTTACCAAGACATAAAAAACAATGGAAGCCAGATACCTAGGAAGATTGGATGCACATATGATGGCAGACCCACTCTCAGAAGTCTTACAAAAGGAGTTCTTGTGTATTGAATGATTAGAAAGTTTGCATCATAAACTTGTCCTGCGAAACCTAGGCTCCCTCCAGCTGTTCCGGAAACAACTGAAAACCTGGCTTTTCTCTAATATATAACATCTCCTTCCTACTTCCCCCTTTTCATATGCCCTTGTAAACTCTCTCTCCCCTCTTCTTGTATTTTTAAGCTTTGTAAACCGTGTCGAGCTCCGCTTGCGTGGAGATGATGCGGTATATAAACTTAAGGCTTAGTTTAGTTTAGTTTAGTCCTTTTGGTATGAAATAAGTAGATTTTCATGTTGTACACTTTTCTTTTAATTTGTAATATGTTTCCTTCTTGCTTGAAAGATATTAATTTAAACACTACATTAAAATATCCTGATTTTTTTAATGGGCGAGCAAAGTGAAGAGTGGTATATGGCACATGTTCATTTCTCAAAAAAGTAGAGCTGATAGGAAAAAGTTGGTGCCAATTTTTTGAATCAGCAGGTCAAATATACCCAGAAACAGGTCTAACATTTGAAGCCTACTTGTACGTTCAGCAGTTTAATTGCCCAGCCCACCACTACAAGTATGTTTAGAACACATTCCTGACCTAAAAATTGCCCAAGTCCCAAATTCCAAAATCAAGACTTTTTAGGCGAAGGAGGGGGCCAGTCCTTCACCTAAAAGCATGATTCTCTAACCGGCATCTGCCATAAACAGTGGCAGTTAGAGAATCATGGAACCATTACCCTCCCCTGCAACAATCGTGGTAGGAAAAATTCCCAATCTCTCCTTCTGCTACCTGCCACAATCCCCCCTGACACATCGCAGCAGAAGAGATGCCCAATCTCTCCTGACAGACATCTCCCCAAACCCAAGCAATCTTCACCATCCAGCCAGAAGGCCCGCCTTCGTCTGCCCCTTTTTCTCTTCACTGCTACGGTTCCTGATGTCTTCAAACATGCTGTAGTTACGCCCCTCCTTATAAAGCCCTCGCTAGATCCTACGTCCCCCTCCAACTACCGCCCTATCTCCCTCCTCCCCTTCCTATCCAAACTACTCAAACGTGCTGTATACCACTGTTGCCTGGACTTCCTTTCTTTTCATAATATTCTTGACCTGCTTCAATTGGGTTTCACCCTCTCCACTCTACAGAAACGTCCCTTGCTAAAGTCTCTAACGTCCTGTTCCTGGCCAAATACAATGGACTCTAATCTATTCTCATTCTTATCGATCTGTCTGCTGTCTTCGACACTGTTGATCACCACCTCTTTCTCAAGACGTTGTCCTCACTGGGATTACGGGGTTCTGATCTCTTCTGGTTTTCTTCCTATCTCTCTTGTCATACCTGCAGCGTATGCTACAATGGATCCTCCTCTGCCACCATCCCGCTGTCTATTGGCATACCACAAGGCTCTGTCCTGGGCCCTCTCCTCTTTTCCTTATACAGTGTACCCACTCTCTTGGTACATTGATTTCCTCTTATGGTTTTCAATGACTCCCAGATCTACCTTTCCATGCCGGATAGCTCTACAGGAGTTCAGGCCCAAATTTCAGCCTGCCTGAACAACATTGCCACTTGGATGTCTCGCCGCCATCTCAAATTGAATATGGCTAAAATTTAACTCCTTATCTTTCTGCCTAAACTTGCCTCCCCCCTCCCACTGTTATCTATTTCTGTAGATAACACTATCCTTCTCCCTGTCTCGTTGGCTCGCAACCTTGGGGTGATCTTCGATTTCTCTCCATCCTTCTCTGCTGAGATCCAACAAACCGCCAAATTCTGTCGCTTCCTCCTCTATAATATTACCAAAATATGTCCTATTCTCTCTGAACACACTACCAAAACCCTTGTCCATGCTCTCATCACCTTGCACCTAGACTACTGCAACGCACTTCTCTCGGGCCTCCTGCATGCCCTTTCTCTCGCCTCTTCAATCCATTCAAAATGCTGGTGCATGACTCATATTTTGTGAGAGCCGTTAGTCTCACATTACCCCTCTCCTCAAGTCACTTCATTGGCTCCCCATACATTTCTGAACACAGTTTAAACTAGTTCTAAAGCCACCCGATCCATGTAACAAAGCTACCAAATCTCAGTTTTATCTTTCGACAAACCCTTCTAAACAACTCATAATACGAGAGTCAGCCAAATAATAAGTCATTCAAATAAATGGTAAGCAAATCAGTATGGTGCAGTAAACCTGGATAAAGAACTGGCTTAGCCCTATCCAAAACACAAGCATGCACATTAAATCTACAAGCAACCAATTAAAAGTATTCCATGAGACCTTGTTAACCTCATCCTTCTGATCCTTCTTCTTATCACCACCCTCAGGCTTTCACTCATGTAAAGCAAACATGTTAAAATACTTGCCCTTAAGTATTTTAAAGTGCAACTTCTGCAAAATCTACCCATCCAAAGGAGGAGAGTGCAGCATAGTGGTTAGAGCTATAGCCTCAGCACTCTGAGGCTGTGGGTTCAAACCCTACACTGCTCCTTGTGACCCTGGACAAGTCGCCTAATCCTTTGCAGCCCCCTGTACATTAGATAGATTGTGAACCCACCAGGACAGGTAGGGGAAATGCTTGAAATACCTATGTGTAAACCGCTTTGAATGAGGTTGTAAAACTACACAAAGGTGGTATACAAGTCCCAATCCCTTTCCCTATCTCACATAACATATGGCCCTGCTCACACAAACTGGCCACCCAGAAGCCGCTACAGGCAAATCTGAATGCAGCCTATCAGAAGACCCAGTGACCGCCTTCTCATCAGAAGAAGAAGATGAGGCAGCATAGGACTCCTATAGGAGTCTCAAGAATCAGACTCCCATACTGCCATAGGGTCCTCATTTCCAAATGGCACTGCTTCAAAATGTTTTTATTGTTTAGGTGCCTAGACAAAGGCCACCCCCTCTGTTGATGGTACCCTTCATTCTTTCTGCACGTTTCAAAAATGTTGCTGAGAAACCATAGTTCTCCTTTTATCTCTATGCCCTGCTAACACCTTAAAAATGATCGGATGAGGAGACCAGCATCCACATTCATACTGTTACTCTTTTGCACCTTTTAAAACTATGTGCAGATTGGAACCTCCAGACTTCCCCTCTCCAGTCCCAAAATCCTTTCCCTCACACCTGATATCTAATTTGCGCATGACTGTACTAGCCCTCCTTTTTCCTACATGTTGAAAGTGAAATTCAAGTGTAGTGATGAGAGATTCTCCCTCTTGATCTGCTTCCCTCCCCTCCCCCTCCAAAAATAAACGTAAGTGTAATTAAGAGGACAAAGGCTTATCTCTTCCTGGTTAGGATCCTATTGTTTTTTTGACAGCAATGTTCTCGCTGTGAGAGTAACACTAGATGCCAGGAGAGCACAGCTTTACAGCATTTGCAGCCATGTTCTGATCCTACAGCAACAGCAATGGCACGCACCACCGGTATTACTGTCAAAGCTAAGCTGGGAGTCTTGCTGGAAGGAAGGAAGCAAACAAACCTCCTTTCTTAGAATTATCCTGAGAACTTTTGGGGGCGCTTCTAAGCAAATGGCAAAAAAAGGAGAACTGAGATTCCTGAATGTGAATCCAAGTTCAAGTGGTGAGACAGGTGATTCACATCCTAAGACATACACTTTAAGATTTACAACATATGTGTTAGCATTACAAAATAACACATGTATGGATTGTGACGCCGCTTATGTTTTGCTACCACTATACAGTATTTTTGTGATTTTTTTGTTTTCTCCCTCTACTTTTACCATGGACCCCTGACGAAGGTGTGTCCGAAACACGGACCGTGTCGGGTCCCTTGATTGGTAAAAGGGTTTGCATATACAAAATTTTTTGTCATTAATAAATATTATTTTTTGTCATTAATAAATTTTGCCTACGTCTTGTACAGATCTGCAGTTTTGTTTGGTTTCCTCACAGTGATTAGAGCAAACAGGCAAAAGAATACCTCGCCTTAAAACACCAACAATACAACAGAAAAAGGCAAGGGAGATGTCCTTTCAACCAATAGCAAAGTCTTTATTGATTCATAAATGTGGTCCTAACAAGGATCCTATTTTTGGCGTGTGAAATCATCTTCCTCAGGGGACCATATGAAAACATATAAAATGCAAATAAAACACATTGAACATACAGAAGCAAGAATATTGAATATATCATCGTGACTTGCATAGCAGTTATTAGAACATAAAACCAATCAGAATGCGAAGAATAAGGAAATAACCTTAAAAACCATAATTTTGGTCAAGAAAAGTAAACCATCACAAGATGAAAACATGAATGAAATAACAGACGTGACTTCTACATGTTCTCTAAATAGATGAAATAGTGTAGCCAGAAACCAGAAAATGAGAGCCTAAAGTGCATGAATAATGGTTCAGAGATTAACCAGCACAGTAACATCCTGGAGAAAAATGTGATGAAAGCTACAGCCTCAGCATCCTGAGGTTCTGAGTTCAAACCCTACACTGTTCCTTGTGATCCTTGGCAAATCACTTAATCCTCCACTGCCTCAGGTACATTAGAATGACTATGAGCCCACTGAGACAGATAGGGGAAAATGCTTGAGTGCCTGCAAACCACTTAGGCTATAAACAATATATACATACTAACATAAATACTAATTGTTTCTATAGCTCTACTAGATGTATGGAGTACTGTATACATTACATGCAGGTATTTTCTCTGTCCTTAGTAGGCTCACTGTCAGTCAGGTTTTGTACCTGGGCCAATGGAGGATTAAGTTCACTGGGATCACAGCTAGCTGCACTACCTATTAGGTTACTCATCCACTTCATTTTATTTTGCTAACTTACAACATTTCATATAGTTCTGCTCTAGACTAATTTTCAAGAGTAACTAGCTTTCCCAGCTGGCCATTCCTCCAATCCACCCATGTCATATCCATAATCCACTCCTACCCATGTTAAGCAGCTAGCACAAATGTTTATTTTTTTTTTAATCATTCTAGCTGGTTTTCACATACAGTAGCTGTTAGTGGAGATCTACAATAATGTCTACCATATGGTAAAACCTGTGCTAATCACTGAAAACAGCTTAGTAAAGGACTCCATTTCACTGTAAACCAGTTTAACATGAAATAGCACTAATTCTATAAAATATTTACATGTCGATTATGCTTATAAGTTATGTGTTCCACAGGCATGGCTTCCAGAATCATGGCTTGACGGCATCCTAGGCATTGTCTGAAGGAAGACCCAATAGGCCAGGGTTTCACAGGTCTACAATTTTGGCGCCTAGGGTCACGTCTGAATCATGGCCAGTGGTGCATAATAGCACCGAATTATGGCACTGCCCCTAACCATGCCCTCTTCTGGGCTTTGGTGTCACTATGCACCACTAGCCAACAGGGAGGTAGGCACCAGTCGGTGAGGGCACTTAGCGGCGGCTATTTTTGTTGTCGTTAATCACCTTTTAATTGGTTTTAAATGATGCAGTCAAATACAGTGTCATTTATTGCCAATTAAAGCAATTAAGCTAGGCAGTGGTAGGCCGCCTATTGCTGCCTAACTTTCAGTAGCAAGACGAGAATCTGGCCTTATGTGTGCATCTCTTTCTGGTGTAGTGATGTACAGTATTTTTCGCTGCATAAGACGCACCCTAGATTTAGAGGAGGAAAAATCAAGAAAAAAATATTCTGAACCAAATTGTGCCTCTGAACTCAGTCCCCTAGAAAAATAGACAAATATACTGCAGCAGACAGATTTTGATCACTAAATTGAAATCCTACCTTTGTTGTCTGGTGATTTCTGGTTGTACCAGATAGTTATTTCTTACTTTTCTTTCCTTCTTTAGTTCCTCAGACCCAACAATTGTCTCTTTCTATTCCCTCCCTCCTTCCTTCCTTCCTATGTCCCGAATTCTTGCCCCCACCCCTCACTGCCTTCTCTTTGATACCTTCTCTCTGAGACCTTCTCTCTGACGTCAGAATTGGGGCAATGAGCTGCAGCAGAACACTGGGAGAGGGGGCATGAGCAGCAGCAGAATGCCGGGTGGGGTGGATGTGCTTTCGCTCCATAAGATGCATCCCCTTTTCTACCCCCTTTTGGGGGGTGGAAAAAGTGTATCTTATGGAGCGAAAAATACGGTAAATGCTTGCACCTAAGTACACACATGAACACATATACTTGATTATTTTATTTTATCTAACAGACACCCTCCAGGTCCCACTGCTATAGAATTATGTATACTGTCTTCCCTTGATCTTACCCCATCTTGGGAATATCTCATTACCTCCATGGGAAAACTCATATCCACTATCAAACAACGCTCACCCTTTTACTTTCACAAAGGTTAAGTGATATATAAAAAAAATAAATCAATTTTCATAAGTAAAAAAATAATAATTTTACCCATAAAATGGTAAATTCAATAAACAGTACTAAAATTTAGGCACTGGGATGATACACATTTACCATAAATTCTATAATAGCAGGTCCACGTGGACTCGTTGTTATATGCTACTAGTGTAAGTTTACAGTGTCACAACTAATCTTAAGTTTATGTATATTAAAACTCTTTATATTCCGCTTAAACTACAAATAAGATCAAAGTGGTTTACAAAATAATCCAATAAAAGCAATGAAAAAAAATAGAAAAGAGGGGGGGAGAAAAAGTCAAGCACACATATTTAAAATAATGACATATCTTATGCGTGAGCACTTATGCCAAGACTGGTATAAGTGCTCATACTTGTTAAACATTGAACTCCTATAACTCACTGGCATTCCCCAACTTGCCCATGCCCTTCCCATGGTCACAATGTCCTAAAGTTGCAAGTGAGAGAAACTGTGGGCCTGATTCTATAAATGGTGCCTTAATAAGGCATTGCTAAGCACCATAATTGAGGTCACTTAGTGACGCCTAATTAAAATCCTCCAATTAGCTTAAATGGCATGGTAATTGACCGCACTATTGAATATAGTTGATTAGTTGATTTAAAAAAATAAAATTAAAAATTAGACACAGAATTCTGCATAGTGCATAGTGACAACTATGTGAAGGTGCCTTCCGATGCCTAATGGTACCTACCTGAAAAGTAGGCGTGTTTAGGGGCAGAGAATAGGCATGGTTGACTTAGGTGTCTCTAGGCATCCAAGTTAGGCACTGGTAAATTAGGCCTGCTAAAAACCAGGTCTAATATACCAGTGCCTACCTCTAGGATGCCTAGTAATGCCTAAGCATGCCTAGGTGCCACTAGGCGGGATTCTATATTTGGCACCTAGCAGTTGATTGATAACTGTGCCGAGTGGTACCTACTATATAGGCACTGCTAGGGGCTTTTTATAGAACCAGGCCCTGTATGCGCAGTTTCTAGAACATTGAATAAGAACAATTGCCTGCGCAAATGCCATTTGGTGCCAATGAATACCAATGTAAGGAAATATTTAGCAATTAACACCAATGAACAGCCAATTATTACATTAAGTTGTGCACATAACTGACTTTATTCTATAAATTGAATGCACCCTAAGCATACAGTTGGGCACCCAATTTAGTAGCAATAGAGCTTCCATTATTGACCTCTACATTATATTTAGGGCTCCTTTTACAAAGGTATGCTAGCATTTTTATCGCACGTACCAGATTAGCACGTGCTATAGCGCACGCTAGCCAAAAATCTACCGCCTGCCAAAAGGAGGCTATTCTGCGCATTAAGGCCCTAGCGCACCTTCGTAAAAGGAGCCCTTAATTTATTTATCAAGCTGCGCTGGAGGTTTTTAGCGCGAGTTGGCACAATAAATTAATTCCTATGAGCGTCAGAGCGCACTTTCCTTGCTGGCCCACACTAAAAACCTTCAGTGCAGATTAATAAAAGGGAGGGACATTAATTTATATTTTTATGTCATTAATAATATTTGCGTTGGTGTTGTTTTTGCGATTATATCAACTTTACTCTTTGAGCATTCATTGAGTGGAATGGGGGGGTACAACTTATAAAGAAAATAGATGTGCTTACAGTTTTGGCAGCTGGATATTTAATTGCTATGCTGTCAGAAAATCTTAACAGTTACAAAATAAAATGGAATTTCACTTTTTATGCTACTCTCTATGACCTAACCTACTGCCAGATTGGCTCCATGTTATTGGCTACAAACTGATAAATCTGTTAGTTCTGCTTAGCAAATTCCTAGCACATAGTACCAGCTAATATCCATGGCAGTCTCACTGCGACAGATGAGAAACAACCATAAATCATTCATAAATGAATAACTGATAATTAAGCACACATAAGTAAGGAACTAAACAACTTTTCCCCAAAACATAGAGACAATACAACTATAGGACATGGAATGAAGTTGCAAACTGGGGGGGGGTGAGGGGACTTCAAACAACATTAAGAAATACATTTGTATGGAGAGAGTGTTGGATGACTGGAAATAGTGGGGTCAAAACAGTGACAGAAACTAAAAAGGCATGGGATAAACACAAAGGCCCTCTTTTACAAAGGTGCGTTAACCAATTAGCGCGCGCTCAACGCTAATGCGTGCATGTTAGGCTATGGATGCATTAGCGTTTAGTGTGCGCTAATTTGATTAGCGCGCGCTGATCGGTTAACGCACCTTAGTAAAAGAGGGGGAAAGGTTCCTTATACAGCATACATATGGAATAAAAATATTGAACATTTCAACTCTTGATTCATCTTAAATTACTTTATGGAATTTAAAGAATAAAAATGAGAAGGGGCAGAAAAGGGAATGGACTACAAAGGTCATCAGTTAATAGAGACAGGCACCCAGAACATATTTGTGTCATTTTTCTTTGGAATATTTTCATTTCTAACAAAGGGAGGGTGTAGATGGGCTGGAGTAAGTCTTAACAGAGATTTCGGCAGTTGGAACCCAAGCACAGTACCGGGTAAAGCTTTGGATTCTTGCCCAGAAATAGCTAAGAAGAAAAAATTTAAAAAAAAAAAAAAAAATTTAAATTGAATCAGGTTGGGCAGACTGGAAGGACCATTCGGGTCTTTATCTGCCGTCATCTACTATGTTACTATGTTACTATGTTCATTAATTGTGTGCCCTCTTCTTAAAGAGTATGCACTGGACTGAATTCTACATATTACACCTAAAAAAAAAAATCAGTGCAGAAAAAAAAACACTATTCTATTAACTGTGCTTAAAGTTAGGCACAGTTTATAACAAACACTTAGGAATCTCAACTAAACTCATAGGTGCAGCCTTTTCCACCAATGAAAACATTTATTTCAAACAACAGCCCATCCGTATCAGTTATAAACTTAAACAAAAGGGACAAGGGAGTAACCCACATGGAATCACAGGCAAAACCCTGGCTACCTTTCTGGGTAAACTGGATAGGCCATACTGGTCTTTTTCTGCCATTATTTACTAAGTTTCAAGCAAATGATTCCATCTGTAATTGATGATCCATCGTTTCTAGGCTATAAAGTTACCCTTTCCAGTAAGAGGATCCAAGTCACAGTGATTGAGATAAATTCAATTCCTCTCCTATCCTGTGACACTAAGACATTGCCTTAGCTCGAGGAAATGTCAAAATAAGCATCTTACAAGTTTTCTCACTAGTCAGAAATATATTTATAAGAAAGCTCATTATTTCAGAGGGAACATTTTGGTTTATTTATTTTACAATTTATAGCCCATATTTCTATATTATGATCAAGGAGAGGAACAGTACATATTTTAAATACAAACTATAAAATATAACACTGAAATAAAAGTTAAAAAAAGCACAACTAAAAAAAAAAAATTTTGGTTATTGATGTATAGAATCTGAATATTTATAAGTGCTTAATTGTTTATAGTCATGACGTGTAGGTTATGTTGCACTTTAGTAAGATATGAAAATTCAATAAAGATTAAAAAAAAAATTAATCCATAAGTGAGGCAATTTTTTAAACTGTGTAATACATGAGAACTCCATGGACTCTTCCCCTCCCCCATGGTCCTTACACTATTGTTCAGAGGGAAAGAATACACAAACTTTTCCTTTGAAAATAACGAAGGGTCAAGTTCTCACACAGATTTGTATTTGCTTTATCTGCAGATGGATTTTCTCTGAAAAATCTATGGGGTAATTCTATAAGAAGCTTCCACCTATATGCAATGAGGGTCAGATTCTGTAAACAGCAGCCACTTATAAATCCGTGGGTCAGTCATGCTTAGGCGTCGTTTACAGAATCACAGCTAATGGTGCCTACCTGAAAACTTAGGGCTCCTTTTATAAAGGTGCGCTAGCATTTTTAGCGCACGCACAAGAATAGCGTGCACTAGCTGAAAAATTACCGCCTGCTTAAAAGGAAGCGGTTGCAGCTAGCGCGTGCAATGTTTTAGCGCATGCTAAAACCGCTCACGCGCCTTTGTAACAGGAGCCCTTAGGCATCTTCAGTGCAGGACAGGGTTTTAAGTTCATCAGTGAATCGCGACTAATAGCGCCTAAGTCCGGATCCACCCCTAATTATGCCCACTTAGGTGTAAGGTGCCATTAAATGTCCCGGTGCAGACGCAATAATGGCGCCTAGACTGCAGATGTATTCCAGTGATTACTTTTTTAATGAGTTTTTAATTGGTTTTAAACAATGTGGTCAACTACCGTGCTGATTAAAGCAAATTAAAACAATTAAGTTAGGCAGCAGCATAGCATTTACCACCGCCTAACTTAGGGCAGTATTTATAGAATATGATCCTAAGTCCACACTTACATTTGAAAGTACTGTATTCTGAAAATGTATGCATACTAGTGGCATGAAAATACAAGTGCCCAGTTATACAACTGACCTCATAACTGCAAGTGTTCTGTAAGCCACGTGTGTAAGTGCGTACCTCAGCCATAGCATGTGCACATATAAATACCAGGGTTTTTGTCATTTACACACATACACCTGGATTCTATATATGATGCAAAGGGAGGAGAGATTATCAATCTTTGCACAAAATGAGATACGGTAATCCACCAATGCAGCAGAGGGAACCAGGTCTTCAAGCAAACTCAGTCTTTATTGGCAACACAACAGACTCTATAAAGACCATGTTTCGGCCCAAAAAGCCTGCTTCAGAAATCCTGTAAAACATCCAATAAACAATACTGCAATGTGAAGCCAAAAATAACGTCTGAGCAGCAAACAATGTTGAAATGACTGTATTCTGCACATGTGTGTACAAGTGGCAAGAAAATACGGTTATACAACTGACCTCATGACTGCAAGTTTTCTGTAAGCTACTTGCGTAAGTGTGCATCTCACCCATAGCATGTGCACATATAAATATCAGTGTTTTGTCATTTACACACATACCCCCTGTATTCTATATATGGTGTCCATATTTGCATGCCCAAATTTGTTTGTGCCCAAGGTGCACATGCAAATTGAGTAACAAGCCCTTAACTATGTATATTTGAGTGCTATTGAAGTTGTCACTCATTAACGTTTCTGCATTCATCTGGTTGTGTGCATGGCGCCTAACTCTACTAGCGCAAAACTCAAAAGGCACGAGCATTTTTATCAGCACCGTGTCTGGTTTGTTATCATGTCTAAACACTTATTTGTGTAAATTAGAGAAGTGCATTCAATTGAAATGACATAGAAAATGTAAACATGTCATTTCATAGAGTTTTTAACCTGAAAAAGCCCATAACTTTTTTTTTTTCAAGTGTTCTTAAATTTCTGGGTTTCTTTTTATCAGCCTTGAACTGGTGACCATTGGGTTAGGCAGTGGCCTTTTCCAGGAGGAGCTATTCTGCCTCTTGGGACACTCCATCCACCACATTCCTAACAAGCAGTATACTTCTAGTAATCTTAATTTCTGTTTCCTGATTAGCCCAGCAGGGACCAATCCATTGCAGGATTGGGTATTTCAGACCCACCTTGTTCCTTGCTGCTTTAGTCTTGTTTTTTTGTCCATCCATGCATTTAGCTCCTGTTTTTGTCTTGCTTCTTGATGCATCAAGATTCCAGCTTCCTGTCAATTGCTTTCAGTAATCTTTGTTCTTTTGCTTTGGATGCACTTCTTCCAAGTACAGTGACATTAAAAACTTACCTTATTCAATTATCTTTCTCATCTTATTCTTGCTTGCTATAGAAGCTTTAAGTATCCATGTCTTGTATGCCCACACTCTGGTTAGAGATTCTGTGACAGAATGAACCAGACCAAGTAAAAGTAGAAAGTCCTCAGCTATCTGAGGGTCCACAGCAGCTTAAATAGAGCTGCCAAATTACCCAGTTCCAAAAGGGAGATTTTGGGCTCCTTTTACTAAGCTGTGCTAGCGGTTTTAGCATGCTCTAAATGCGCTCTAGATGCTAACGCCTCCATAGAGCTGGCGTTAGTTTTTCCATGTAGTGTGGAGGTTAGCGTGCGATAATCTTCAGCGCGCACTAAAAACACTACCGCAGCTTAGTAAAAGGAGCCCTTTAAGTTATACTGGCTTTCTGAAATGCCTTTTATGATAGATTATGGGACCTGCAACATAGATTTCATTGTGTAGAATAAGGAATTATAAATCCAACACTGCTCTGGGGTGTAACATAGAGTATGACGGCAGAAACGGGCTGACGCCCCATCAAGTCTGCCCACTCAAGAACCCTCCCTCCTCGAGAAACTGTCTTTTAAATATTCCTCTGAAGCGACCCCACCTGACGGTCCCATCGTCCCTTGAAGTCGAGCATTGTACAGGCCTCAACTACCTGGCGTGGAAGACCATTCCATTTATCAATTACCCTTTCAGTGAAGAAGTATTTCCTGGTGTCCCTATGAAATCTTTCCCCCCCCCCCTGAGTTTTAGTGGGTGCCCTCTTGTCGCCGTGGGACCCGTAAGATAAGATTTCTTCTTCCACTACAATGCAGCCAGTGATGTATTTGAATTTTCTATCATGTCTCCCCTTTCTCTGCGCTCTTCGAGAGAATGTAAGCGTAGCCTGTTCAGACGTTCTTCGATGGGAGATCTTTGAGTCCTGAGACCATCCTAGTGGCCATTCGCTGAATCGACTCCATTCTCTTCACATCCTTTTGATAATGTGGCCTCCAAAACTGAACACAGTACTCCAGGTGAGGTCTCACCATGGGTCTGTATAATGGTAGTATAACTTCAGGCTTTCGGCTGATAAAGCTTCTTCTAATGCATCCCAGCATTTGTCTAGCCTTTGCTGAAGCTTTCTCCACCTGATTGGCAACTTTCATATCTTAACGGATGATTACTGCCAAGTCCCGTTCTGCTGCAGTTCTTGTTAGGTTTTCACCATTCAGGGTGTACGTTCTGCATGGATTTCCGCTACCAAGGTGTATTACCTTACATTTCTTGGCATTAAAATTCAGCTGCCAAGTACTGGACCACTGTTCTAGTAAAAGCAGGTCCTGTTCAATCGTGTTGGGCATGGTTGCGCCGTCAGGTTCTGCTGCGCCACCTACAACATTGCATAGATTATCGTCATCAGCGAATAATGTAATTTTGCCTTGAAGTCCTTGAGGCAGATCCCTTACAAAGATATTGAATAGTATCGGGCCCAAGACCGAGCCCTGCGGTACACCACTGGTCACTTCCGCCATTTTTGAGGAAGTACCGTTTACCATCACCCTTTGAAGTCTGCCGCTAAGCCAGTCTTCTACCCATGTCGTTAGTGTTTCTCCAAGGCCCATCATGTTCATCTTGTTCAGTAACCTCCGGTGTGGGACACTATCAAAAGCCTTACTGAAGTCCAAATTCACGATGTCCAGGGACTCTCCTTTATCCAGTTTTTTTTGTTACCCAGTCAAAGAAATTGGATTGATAAGACCTTCCCTTTGTAAAGCCATGCTGGTGGGGATCCCCTAGTCTTTCGTCATCCAGAAACGTGTCCTGTCTGGTTTTGATCAACGTTTCCATAAGTTTACATACTATTGATGTGAGACTCACTGGTCTGTAATTTTCGGCCTCCGATCTGCATCCTTTTTGTGGAGCGGAATAACATTGGCAGTTTTCCAGTCCAAAGGAACTTTTCCCTTACTTAGGGAAAGATTAAAAAGCTTGGCTAACGGTTCTGCTAGGACATCTCTCAATTCCCGAAGTACTCTGGGGTGTAGATTATCCGGGCCCATAGCTTTGTTCACTTTTAGCTTTGATAGCTCGTGGTAGACATTGCCCGCAGTAAATGCAAAGTCTCGGAATGGGTTCTCCGAGCACCCCTTTGTCTGCAGCTGAGGTCCGCATCCTGATGCTTCACAGGTGAAGATTGAGCAGAAGTAGTTATTGAGTAGTTCTGCTTTGTCTGCGTCTGAGTCTACGAAGTTACCGTCAGGTTTTTTTAGGTACACAATACCACTTGAGTTCTTCTTCCTGTCACTAATGTATTTAAAAAAGGATTTATCCCCTTTTTTAACCTGTCTTGCTATATTTTCTTCCATCCGGAGTTTGGCCTCCCTGACTGCCATCTTAACCTTTCTAGATTTTGTGTGATAGGCTTCTTTAGTTTCCGGCTTTTGCGATTGTTTGTGGGTTACGAATGCTTTTTTCTTTTGTTTTACTAGATCTGAGATCTCAGCAGAGAACCATTGTGGTCTATTTTTTCTGCACCGTTTGCTCACGGTTTTTATGTATATGTTGGTTGCTTCTTGCAGGGTGGATTTCAGAGCCGACCATAGTACCTCCACACCGTCCGTCGTGCTTTGGTTTTGCAGCGCTTTGTAGACATAGTCCCCCTTGTGCTGAAAGTTAGTTCCTTTAAAATTTAGGACTTTAGTCAAAGTATTTGACCTAGTGGTTCCCTTCTTCAGGTGGAACCACAACATGTTGTGGTCGCTGGAAGCCAAAGCCTCTCCCACAGTTACGATTAGCCAAAAAGTCTCCTTCCTAGAGATGGGCAACTTGTCATCTGTGCATTAGAGAGGTTCCTTATGAAGCATTTCCAGTTGCTCCTGGCACACCCTTAGGAGCTTCTTACAGAAGTGACCTTGGTGAGCTTTTTTTGTTTTTTTTGCCTTTACCTGAAAGGAAAATCTAATAAGCTGGGGTACTTCCCTGTTAAATAAGAACAACCAAATACTGCGAAATATGAAAGATTCAAAATACTATGATCCTCAGTTTTGGAGCACACTGATATGTTTCAACAATTCCTTAAGGCTGTATTTCAAGGCCACTCACTTCCAAGACTTCCTCTCCTGATATTCCAATCCAGTCACATCTACCTTTACTTTAATGTTTTCTGTTTCCATAACATTCGGTATTCACACCACAGCATTTCACACTCCCAAAATAAACTTCTTACAGCTATGTGTTGGCAAAATTTGGCTGCAGCTTTATTTAAATTCAAAAGTACCACAACAATGTAAATATCCCCTCTTCCCAGGCGGCTCACTCCATTTCATTTCCCAACATCTAGTCGGTCATGACTTAGCTCCTCTGCCCCAATATCCCAATACATTATATTCCATTCCAAGTATCCCATTTGCAAGACCTGCAGTGTCACCCAGCCTTACAGCTGTCTGTGACGGTGCTGCACATAGTATCTAACATCAACATACTCCTTACTTCCTTCCACAATCAATGGCCGCCTAGAAGGACCCCCCTCCCCATTTCTACATCAGCTGTGACCCCCCCCCCGGCCCCCCTCCTGCAAACAGAACTCCAGCCCCTTCCACAAACCCGCTCCCCTTTGATAAACCCACTTCCTACTTCTCACCCCCCACAATAACCATCTTGCAATCCCCCAACAACACAACCACACAAAAAACAGGGGGGGGGGGAAGGGAGGGAAAATTAAAATAATCGAACTGACCCTCTCCACTTAATCCTCCCCAAGTCTCTCACCTAATACCTACCAACCCAAATCACCCACAATCCCAAAACCTTTCACACAATCTCCTGCCCAAATTCACCAATCCCTGTCACTACCCTTTCATCCAATCACACAGCCTTTACCCCTCATATCTAACCATTCTCAAAATTCCCCTCTTCTCTCCCATCCAACATTTTATCTCAGCCCTTCTCGACTGCATACCATCCCTCCCTCCCCCTTTTCCTCTTTACTGCAATTCACTTGCTGTGATCTCACCTGATGTTATTAGCCTACTGATTACCTTAGTGGACTTTCTGTATTGTCAACTTAAAAATATGGCAGCAACAAAATAATGGGGCAAATTGACAGCCTTGCAACTGTGGTGGCATTCAGTTTGGTGTTCCTTTATTATCTCCGTAACTTAAAAAGTACGGTAATTCAATTTATGCAAAAACTATGCAAAATTCCCATAAATGGTCAAATATCTTAAGGATCTAAGCTTATTAAGAGGCTCTTTTAATAAAGGGTGCTCAAATTTGCAGTTAACTCATTTTGATGTAAGATATTGCCGTATGATAATTTCAAAATTTATACAGCACTTTTTGAGGGCTTTTCCATCTTTGTTTTCATGTTGCACTCTAATGTAACAATTAGCATGCGGCACCTGCAGGACATTAACGAGGGACAACTTACCGTCTCCTATTTAGGAGGCACTAAGGGTCAGATTCTATAAATGGTGCTTAACTCAGTAGGCACCTGTGAAAACAGCAATTACCGCATATCAATCAAAGTTAGGCACATTTGAAGAATCATGCCTACTGGCGTCTAAATCGACATGTGTAGGCAGGCGTCATAATATTAGCCCTGGTCTAATATAATGGTGCCTAATATAGACACCTACCACACGTAACTCAATCCATGCCCAAACTCCAAACCTAACCACATCTACTTTCCATTTAGGTGGTAGTAGGTGCCTCGATGTAGACATCTACTGTGAGGTGGTATATTGTGGGCTATATTGTGGTATGCAGCCTATGCCTGCTAGGAGTGTCCCCAGAGCAGTGCACAGTTCAAGAGCAGACACTCCACAAGCAGCTCTATTTAAACCCCAAACTGAGAAATTAGATGACTTTGATCTATAGAGGGAGCGGGAGAGCAGAAGTTCAGGTTTCCCATCCCCCACACAGTCCTAGGTTAGTTCCCAGGAAATCCTTTTCACCTGAGGGTTTGGGGCATAGCTGCAGACTGTTATCCCAGAGAGCTGAGCAGTTGGACAGATAGAAACAGAAGGAGAAGCAGCAGTTAGAGGACTGGCAGCAGCGCTCAGGGTTGAGAGCTCTGAATAGCAGCGAGCATATGGAAAACATGGACCCGACTAAGGCTGGAGTAAGGACTGAGGGCTTGAGTGGAACCGCCTCTCTGCATGCCTGAAGATCCTCAGGACATGGAGCTGGAGCCAGAGACATATGCTGAGCTACAGAATGGAGCCCTGCCCAAGGAGGTTTGCTGTTTCAGAGGCAAGTAGTTGAAACTGCCTAAGTGAGTGACTGAGGCCTTGCTTATCTAAGCTACTTCATAGTTTTCTTTTTGATAATCTTGAAGGAGGTGGGGTGCTTGGAGGCACCGGTGAGAACTGTGAAAGACTTATTTTGAATTTTGAGTTTTTTCTGTTTCCCCTGGGTGGAGAAAGGACTGTTCCAGTCCCAGGCAGTGGGGTTTGCCCCGCGTTTTCTGTGGTGGGATTGAGAGCCTATTATTTGCAAAGTTATTACCACGCGGAGCACACTGCCTGGCCAGCATGTCAGCTGCTGGGAGGGTCAGTGCCGTAGCACTGACTCAGGCTGAACATATCAGCACAAGAGACTGTTTTTGTTTTGAAGCTTTTCAAGTTATTGGCCTGTTAATTGGCTGGAGAGCCAGTCACAGCTTTGGGGAAGATTTGCCTTATGTGTTTGGAAATGTATCTAACCAGCATTCACTCAGAGACTGTTTAACTGCATATTTTGAGTGTTTTGGGGACTATTCCTGATAATTGCAAATATCCTGACAACTTTGTGTTTTTCTTTTGAAGCTGCTTAAGGTGGAAACAAGCACGCTAGCTTGAGTATTTTTTTGAATTTGAAGAATAAACCCAGTTATTTCCTGAAGATTACTTACCTGGTGAGGTGGTATTTCCTTCTGTTATCATTTCTTTTTCTTCCCTTGTGCTGCCCATAGCGGCTCAAAAGAGTTTTCCCTTGCCCCGGTGTCCTAGGACCCATTGCCCTAAGGCTGCCAGTGACAATATTCACTAAGCAAACCGATTGTGTACTGAGACACCTCAGCCAATCAGTGCCTTAGGCCTATACCCAATAATCCTTATGACTGCAGGTGGCACCTATATGGCAGTATATTATGGTTTGGGTGGGTTTTGATGGGCTCATAATACCATAGATGTTGTGGTTAGGGTGTCTTATGGGTCTGGATCCAACTTTCGATGGTTCACTAACCTGCCCACCAGATAATTCTGCACACCTGATGCTCTACTAGGCTTCCCCATACCAGATGCTGTTGTTCTTGAGCAAGGTATGTATCTTTTTGATCTCATTTTTGTGTGGTGGAAGGGGGTCAGTGAGTACTGGGGGAGTATAGGGTTGTCTTATCTTGATGCATGCATGCAGTGGTCACCTGGTCAGTTTGGACATCTCTGTGACACTTAGGTCATTTCTAAAACAGGTATAGTTATGACCGTCTAAGTTCTGTCCAGGATGTCTTGCAAAGCCCACATTATCGCTGCAAGATGTCCAAGTCTAACCTGCCCTTATGCATGCCCAAAGTCCATCTATAACAGGGGTCTCAAAGTCCCTCCTTGAGGGTCGCAATCCAGCCGGGTTTTCAGGATTTCCCCAATGAATATGCATGAGATCTATGTGCGTGAACTGCTTTCAATGCATATTCATTGGGGAAATCCTGAAAACCCGACTGGATTGCGGCCCTCAAGGAGGGACTTTGAGATCCCTGATCTATAACATGCCTCCACCATTCCCATACCAAGCTCTGTGTGCACAGATTCTGAATGTCCAGAAAGGTGGTTTTAATTATCAGCACTTGGACATTCTGGCGATTAGGATGTCCAAGTGCTGATTTAGGATGCTTTTTGGATGCTAAATATATGTTAAGGGTTTAATGCCTTTAATAAAAAGGTTTCTGTTCTGAGGAAATACTTTATGGAAAGGGTAGTAGATGCATGGAACAGTGTCCCGCCAGAAGAGGTAGTGGAAACAGGCTGTGTCTGAATTCAAGAAGGCCTGGGATAGACATGTGGGATCTCTCAGAATGAGAAAGAGATAATGGTTACTGTGGATGGGCAGACTAGATGGGCCATTTGGCCTTTATCTGCCATCATGTTTCTATATTTCTATGTACTGATAGGTAGGTTAAAGTATTTGAATATCGCTCAAACTCCTGTACATAACTTTTTGTGCAGCTACAAATTTCAGAGAATAAAGGAATAAGTACTAAAACCATCTAGAGCATGGACCACTAAACATTTCCAGATTTCTGTGAAAATCTGCAAACATCAGCATGCTAAATAATGGAAATTCTAGTGGGTACCTGTGAATTGCTCCCAGAAAATATGGTTCTTTTTAGTGGTCTATATTGTGTTATGAACATTTTAAGTCCATCTAGTGATTCTACAAACAACATAAACCACATGATTTAAGATCAAATTTTTTAGTCGCCAGGATCCTAAAATAGGCTTACCACTGTAATTGGTTATTTTACATAATGCATTTTTTTGGTCACATCTGAGAAGAAATTTATATGTTCTTGAAAGGCCTTATAAAATATAATTTTTGTGTTGGTCTTACAATAAGCATCCCAATATGAAAAAGGTAACCATTGTTCTGTGCATAAAAGACTTCTGGAAGCCGTGAAACATAAGTGCTCACATCTAAATCGCTCTAACAGAGCAAGCTATTAGCTGGTCTCGAGACTCAGGCTTACCTCTACATTTAAATAGGGAAATCAGTGTATCACACCTGACTCCTCCTTCTTACTCATTAACATTCAGTGAGCATTCATGGAGGCCGATTCAAGGTAGTTGATTCTTGATATTATAATACAATTTGTGAAGTATATTTAAGTATTTTATAAGGAGAAAGAGTGTTTAAGGTCATTAGGATGTTGTATATTAGATTATTTAAAGTTTGATTTATTAGATAATCTCTTACTGAGGAAGTACGCACTACGCGAAACTTGAGTTGAAGGGAGGACTTGTATTTCACTGCTTCCAGAAGTCTTTTATGAGTCACAGAAGCACTTTATTACTCCAGGCTGCCTGTCTCGTGACCATCAGATGAGAACTGACCACCATAAAAAGATGTTATTGCACTTTATTTGCAAGAGGTTATTAGAACAGTATTTGGTGGTACAGACAAGAATAGTGCCATGATGGTCTGATGGCAGCCTGTGTTGTGTGGTTTGTTACACTTAAACACTATGGGGCTCATAATTGAAAGAGAAAAACATCCAAAAACCGGCCTAAGTCAGCACTTGGATAAACATTTCTCATAAACGTCCAAGCGCCGATAATAAAACCGGGTTTTGGATGTATTTAAAAACGACCTAGGCCTTCATAGTGCCATTCAACGTCCAAAACTAAATGGGGCATTTCAGGAGGCGTGTTGAGGGCGGGAGTTGGGCAGGACATGGGCCGGCTTAGACTTAGTCATACAGAACTCAGACGTTGTGACTTAGACCATGTAAAACATGGTCTAAGTCACAAAAACCCACCTAAAGTCACCAGATAAGTACTGCAAACACATAAAACAGACCCCCCACACACTACCCCAGTGATCACCGACCCCCCCAACCCCCATAAACATATTAATCACACCTTTAAAATTCTGCCTCCAGACCATCATCACCTGGTAGCCGGGCATAGGAAAGCCTAGTCGTCCAGCACAGAGGCGGCTTAAGCATCTTGGGGGTGGGTTAGGGACTCATGCAGAGGAGGATCCATGCCCATAAACCCCTGTAATCACTACATTGATACTTAAACATGTGCACTCCCCTATACACCCCCCAAACCCTTTTGTACTGGCATATAAGTGGCTCCTGCAGCCATAAGGGGTATTGGGGAGGTAGATAAGTGGGTCTAGGGGATTCTGGAGGTGGTTTGAGGGGCTCACCGTGAGCTATAAGGGAGCTGTAGTGAGGAGAAGCCATGGCACCCTTTTTGTGAAGTTCACAGCAGTGCCCTTTAAGTTACCCCACTATTTAGGTGGCATGTCTGGGTGTGCAGTCCATCACTTTGCAGACCCCTCCCACATCCAACAGGGCTTGTTCTAGGTGTTTTGGACTTGGACGGTAAGTTGGACGGAAATGTGGTATAAAGATAGACGATTTAGTGGCTTGGACGATCAGATCGGCAGGACGTATAATTAGACGATTTTCGAAAGTAAAAAAAAGTTGGACGTATCTTTCAAAAATGTGCCTTAGGCTCTTTTTAACTTTGGACGACTTGTGAGATGGACGTAAACGGACTTAGACGTCCCTTTCAATTATGCCCTTCCACAGGTTGTGGACTGAGCACTATTTAACATATTAATAGTTTTTAGTAAATTTGAGTTTTAAAGAACAAGATTGTGATATGCACTTAGCAATTTAGTATATTATCATGATTAAATATTATACTGTTCTCTACATTCAGTAAACTTTCTTTAAAACCACATATGCTAACCTTGTCCTCTGGTAACAAGTTCCAATGCTTAACTATTCACTGAGTGAAAAACTATTTCTTCCAATTATTTTTAAATATTACCATGTAACTTCATTGAGTGCTCCCTAGTTGTAATACTTTCAAAGTAAACAATATCTTCAGAAAAAAGCGATCACCCCATACTCCAGGAAATGTAAAAAAAAAAAATCACACATTTTCTAATAGTGCAAGGAAACTATATATATGATGTTATAATATTTGTATATTAAACTATTCAATATACAGTATATATTGTAGCCATCACCAAAGCCTTAGGCCGGGACTCCGCAGTTTCTCCAGTGGCCACAGTCCAAAAGTACACTAGCGTATGACTCAGAAAGGAGTCACCCTGCAGGATTTAAAGGAACTATGCAAAAATCACCA
This sequence comes from Geotrypetes seraphini, assembly GCF_902459505.1. Taxonomy (NCBI): domain Eukaryota; kingdom Metazoa; phylum Chordata; class Amphibia; order Gymnophiona; family Dermophiidae; genus Geotrypetes; species Geotrypetes seraphini. The sequence continues at coordinate 61,770,255 of NC_047087.1, forward strand.
ACACAGTTCCAGGATGGTAACAAAAGAAAATGTACTAATCAAAATAAAGATCAGAATAGCTCAATCTCTCAACATACTAAAAAAAAAAAAAAAAAAAGCTCTGGCACATTCAGGATTTTCACTCCTAATAGCAACAGTTCTCCCTGTGATTCACTCCTTCAAAGGGTGGCTTTTCAATAAAGCTTCCTTCTCCCAAGTCTGCTCCTAGCAGCGCTCAGGTAAGCACGGTTCAGAAATCCAAAGTTCAGTTCCTGGAGAATATATTTTCTCATTCAAACATTCCCAGCACAAACACAAAAAGCCTTCAGCCTAAAATGGAGCAGGGCTGGGCAAAGAGGAGTGTCTCAAGTTTTCTTAAAAAAACACTAACCACTTTTCAAAATTCATAGAACCATAGAACATGACGGCAGAAAATGGCCACGGCCCATCTAGTCTACCCAAACTAATGGCCCACCCCCTAACTACCTCCATGAAGAGATCCCACATGCCAATCCCATATTTTCTTAAAATCTGGCACGCTGCTGGCCTCAATTACCTGTTGTGGAAGATTATTCCAGCGATCAACCACCCTTTCGGTGAAGAAATATTTTCTGGTGTCGCCATGAAATTTCCCACCCCTGATTTTCAACGGATGCCTTCTTGTTGCCATGGGTCCTTTAAGGAAAAAGAGATCCTCTTCCACCTCGATAGGGCCTGTGACATATTTGAACGTTTCGATCATGTCTCCCCTCTCTCTGCGTTCCTCAAGTGAGTACAGCTGCAACTTACCCAGTCGTTCCTCATATGGGAGATCCTTGAGACCTGAGACCATCCTGGTGGCCATTCGCTAAACCGACTCAACTCTCCGCACATCTTTTTGATAATGCGGCCTCCAGAATTGTCTCACCATGGATCTGTACAACGGCATTATGACCTCGGGCTTACGGCTGACGAAACTTCTACGGATTCAGCCCATGATTTGTCTAGCCCTGGATGAAGCTTTATCCACTTGATTGGCAGTCTTCATGTCTTCGCTAATGATCACTCCCAAGTCATGTTCTGCTACAGTCCTTGCTAGGATCTCACCATTTAGGGTGTAAGTCCTGCATGGATTTTTGCCGCCAAGGTGCATGACTTGCATTTTTTGGCATTGAAATTTAGTTGCCAAGTCTTTGACCAATACTCCAGCAGGAGTAGGTCCTGCGTCATACTGTCAGGCATTGAGCTTTTGTCGGGCACTGTGCTTTCATCTGTTGTGCGGTTGCCTACAATATTGCATAGTTTGGCGTCATTGGCGAATAATGTAATTTTACCTCGAAGCCCCTCAGTCTCTTATGAAGATATTAAATAGGATCGGGCCCAAGACCGAGCCCTGCGGCACTCCGCTGATCACCTCTGTCGTATCGGAGAGGGTACCGTTTACCACTACCCTCTGAAATCTACCTCTAAGCCAGTCCCTAACGCATGCGGTTAATGTTTCACCCAGTCCCATTGAACTTGCTCAATAACCTGCGATGTGGGACGCTATCAAACGCTTTGCTGAAGTCCAAGTACACGACGTCCAGGGACTCCCCTATATCCAGCTTTCTTGTTACCCAGTCAAAGAAGCTGATCAGATTTGATTGGTAGGACCTTCCCTTCGTAAAACCATGTTGATGGGGATCTCGTAGATTCTCCTCGTTCAGGATCGTTTCCAATTGGCGTTTGATTAGTGTTTCCATAAGTTTACTCACTATCGATGTGAGACTCACCGGTCTATAATTCTCAGCCTCCGTCCTGCATCTCTTTTTGTGGATTGGAATGACATTAGCCATTTTCCAATCCAACGGGACTCTTCCTGTACTTAGGTAAAGATTGAAGAGCGCGGATAGCGGTTCTGCCAGGATGTCACTCAACTCCCTGAGCACCCTAGGGTGTAGTTTGTCCGGCCCCATAGCGTTGTTCACCTTGAGTCTTGATAGCTCCTCATAGACATTGCTGGGCGTAAACTCAAAATTTTGAAATGGGTCTTCCGAGTTTTCCCTCGTCAGCAGCTGAGGGCCGGATCCCGGCACCTCGCAAGTGAAGACCGAGCAGAAGTATTCATTTAAAAGTTTGGCTTTGTCGGAGTCCGATTCTACATAGTTCCCATCGGGTTTCCTAAGGCGTACTATCCCACCCAGATGGAAGCAAACTTCTCCCCACAACACTCCCAGCTTTTCAGAAAAGTGCACAGTCCAGGAAGTCCATGAATCTGACTGGGAGAAGAAAAGAACCCAGCCAACAATAGTAGAAAAAAACCTCAGTCTTTTTTGCTCACCTAGAGCTGGTTGCCACTCCTACTTCCATCAGTTCCGGAGCGCTGCACAAATCCTCAGTAGTCAGTTCCTCTTGCAACTCCATGGGCATCTCCTCATCAGTTGCTTATAACTCTGAAGTGGCTTCAGTTTCATCCACTTCCATAGGCAGACAGGCATTACCCTCAAGCTTGAATCAAGCAGCTCCTCATTAGGGAGAGCCCTAAGCTTCCTCCCTAACAGCTTGTTTAGGAATGCTGCTCCTATTTAGTACTATATTTTTAACTTTGGATATATTAAGATCTTGAGCATATACCGGATCTTTATGTATTAAGATCCCCAAGTATTTCACAGCTTCATGCGACCATGAGAAGGAAAAGTGAGCTAGATCTGAGGGAAGAATATTATCGTTCAGAGGGAAGATCTCTGATTTCTCCCAATTAACAGAATAACCAGAGAGGAGAGAATATTGAGTGACAATTTGAATAAGGTGAGGAAGAGAGACTAGAGGGTTCCTAAGAAAGAGTAAAACATCATCAGCATAAGCTGCTAATTTGAAGTCTCTATTAGAGGAGGGAATGCCTTTGATTAAGGGGCATTGTCGGATAGCTGAAAGGAAGGGCTCCAACACTAAATTAAATAACAATGGTGAGAGAGGGCAACCTTGTCGTGTACCTCTGTGAAGGGAAAATTTATTGGATAGAGAGTTATTAATTAGAATACGAGCTGTGGGTTGGCGATATAGCGTTTCTATCCAATCCGTGAAAAATGAGCCAAAGTTATACCACTTCAGGACACGAAAAAGAAAAGACCACTCCACCCGGTCAAATGCTTTTTCGGCATCAATAGCTAGACCAATTACGGGGTCTGACATTGTTTTAGCATAAGCGTTAATATGATGAAAGAGACGCAGGTTATCTCCTATATATCTTTGTTTAATGAACCCTGTTTGATCTTTATGTATGAGAGACGGGATTACTTTGGTAAGTCTTAATGCAAGTAGTTTTGCCATTATCTTATAATCTAAGTTAAGGAGAGAAATAGGGCGGAAGTTTTTAACCAAGGTGGCGTCTCTATCAGGTTTGGGGATTACTACAATTGTCGCCTCAGTGAAATTGAATTGTTTGTTCGGAGTGGAGTGGAGGAAATCATAATATGTAAGAAGGTAAGGAGCTAGGAGGGTTCGGAATTGTTTAAAGAATTTATTAGTAAAACCGTCTTCATCTTCTAGATAAATTGGCTGAGATCTCAGTTTATGATAGTCCACTCATGTCCCTTTGGAATAACTTTAAAATTCAAAACCATGGCAAATCCCTTTCATGGAAAAGATGGCAGCGGGCAGGAGGGGCCTAAGGCTCCCGGGCCTATTCTGATTGGCCCAGGCACCTCAGGCCTCACCTGTGGGCGGGGTTTCTTCTGCCTGGGCCAATCCGGCCCCATTCTGGACCCAGCTGGGCTCTCTCCTGGCCTGTTAAATTGGAGGGTGGGGGTCGCCGGGGCCAGGAGAGCTTGGGCTCTCTCCTGGCCCATTAAATCAGAGGGTGGGGTCGCCGGGGCCAGAGGGCTTGGGCTCCTTCTTGCTCCGATATTGTCGGGGGTGGGGGGTGATATATTGCGGCAGGAGAGATTGGCCATCTCCCCTGCCACAATGCGATCACTCCTGTACCCGAACTGCCACAACCTGCGGCATGAGAAATTGGGCATCTCTCCTGCCGCGGGTCGTGGCAGTTCGGATAGAGGGGTGATCGCATCGCGGTAGGGGAGATGAGGCATCTCTCCTGCCACGATGGTTGCGTTGGGTAGGTTGCTGGGCCGCTGAACTGATCGCGCCAGCAGCCATCAGTTCAGCAGCCCCTTTTTCGGCACTTACACCTGGTTTGACTTCGTCTAAGTCAAAAAGGTCTAAGTGCCGATTAGGCAACCTGTAAATGTTTTGGTTATACCTGTTGTACGCCTAGGTGTAGGTCGGCCCACCTCCCGCCCACTGCCTGCCCTTTCCCCTCCCTTAAACACGCCTCTTTTCTCTCTGTGCGTCTAGAGGCAAGGGAAAGGCCTAAGCTGTTTTTAGATACGTCTAAAAACCAGCTTTGGTTATGGGTACTTGGACGATCAGGCTTTTTGATCGTCCAAGTAGCCATTTAGGACACTTTTTAGACTTTTTTTTTATTATTATGAAACCCATTAGATTTTTTTTTATCACCAGCCGCAACGGTAAAAGCTCTGATGCTCATATGAGCATCAGAGCTTTTACCGCCATGGCCTGAGATCAAAAACACTAATGCGGCCTCATAAAAGTGAGGGATATTAACTCCATTATATAGAAAACTGGCTACTGTACTGTGGAACTGATTTACTCAGGAATGTCTCTTATTTTGATTCTTTGAGGGAAAAAAGCTTCATAAATTGGGTTCTATGTAATTCATTAGAGAAAATATTTGCTTAGTTGAGCACAAAGGATTAACAAATACTTAACTTTTTCCTATTAGATCAGAAAATGAGAAACTAAATTTGTTTTACAATGTGGCTATCAAAACCTATACACATCATTCAGTCACATGAGAGGCTAAATAGCATTAGATGTTAAAATCTAAATCCTAAAATCCAATTATAATGTTAAACCACTTTTAGATGCAAAATGCATACATTTCAAAATCTTATTTTAATGTGCTGTGTCAGGTAGAACAAAAAATAATTTTAATCTATGCTACACAAATAATTTCCATCAATTATCAGAAAAATGCAGCATGACATAACATTTCAGGTTGACTGAGTTTTAATCTCTAGCTTCAAAAATTAATAATTTAGGCAGGTGAATCAGTTTTCATATACAGAAATTTTAAGGCATTAATGTTTCCTTCGAAGTAAAATAAAAACGCATTGTCTCAGAGTCAGGAAACGCTTATCAACTAAAATAAAGTGTAATAATTATTCACAGAAGGGAGAAAAATATTTACAATTCAATAGAAAGCATCTTGATTCATCAGAAGGCACAAGAGATTGGCAATCTATTATAAATGCCTCATATCAAAGATAAATATTTCAATGCAAATAAATAAAGGATGCTGAGTGTTTCCATTTTGAATGACTTTTCACAGATCACTGCACGCAATTGCTGTGGGATTCCTCTCTATCCCAGACCCTTGTCCAAAGTTCGGTGTCCCCAATGGCTTCCTCTACTGCAAACAAGCAGGTTACATTGTGCTTTCAATTTTGAGGTACAAAGAACCAATTAATCAGCTTCCTTCAAACAGAATATAAAATCAGTCTTTGGTACACTAGAACTTGCTTGGGTATTGTGAAACTGTTCTGCTTTTCTTTTGAGTTTCATAGTAATTACTACAAAATGTAACATTCGTGTCAAACTTAATGACTTAAAAAAAAAGACGTTGTTTATTGACTCATGACCTTGTTTGTGAGCAAAATACAATATCAATCTGAAATGTGCACACATTAAATGCATCTAAGATCTAGTTGTATTTTTTAAACACATTATTTTGGTTGAAACACATTTTCTTACTTTATTAAAGAATTGAACTATAGTGAAAAATAAATAGCTCTTGTATGATATAAATGGTTGGTAGAGTATACAAATGAAATAAACACAACTGTATACTGCGTATGTCCTCCACATTGTTTTTTCAGATCATTGTGGCAGGGTGCTGTTTCAGCTGATATTACTGCGTAGAATATTCTATGGATCCTATTCTTTTTAGAGGTAGGTCCCTACCATATCTCATCTTTTCCTGTCTCTTTATACAAATTCACCTTATTCTCTTTCTTCTCCCCTATTCCCATTTATCCCATAAGAAGCATTTCTTCTATCTTTCTTCCATCTCTGTGCACCATCTCCTCCCTCTCTCTCTCTAGTGGTCTGACATCAGTCTTTCTCCTTGCACCCTCGTATGGTCTGGCATACTTTCTCTTCTCCCATGGTCTGGCATCTCTCTCCTCTCCTTCTCACAGTCTGGCATCTCTTTCTTCTCTCCTTCTTTTCTCTGGTCTGGCATCTCTCTTGGACAACTCTCTCCTTCCATCACCCTTCTCCAGAATCTGACATCTCTCACTTCTTTGAGTCATCTGTCCTCCCAGAGTAATATTTTTCTTTCCCTCCTCTCCACCACTATCATGTCTAACAATTTTTCCTCTTCTTCCTTTCCCCATGTATACCATTTCTCTTTCCCTCCCACTCCATGCACCTATGTACAACAATTTTATTTTTTTCTTCCCTCCCCCACTAGCAGCATCTCTCACTCCCTCACTTCCCAGCACCCCATCCATGCATCATCTGTCCTTCTCAACCTCCTTCCAGCCCATGCAACATCTATCCTTCCCTTTCTCCCCCCAGCCAGTGCAGAATCTATCCTTCCAACCCCCTCCCAGCCTTAGCAACAAATATTCTTCCCTTCCTTCCCTTGCCATATCTCTCCCTTTCCAACTATCATATCCTCCTATATATATCCCTCTACACCACCCCTAGGTCCACCATATCTGTCTTTCTCTTTCCTTCTTCCCTTCTGGTATCTCATTCAACCTTTCCTTCATAGCACCCCACATCTAACTACTCTTTTCCTATCCCTCCAGACCATCACTAGTTCCCTCCATGTTTCTGGCCATATAAGTCCTTCCCCTTAACTCCCCACCTGGCACGTCTTTGAAACCCATCCCCCATTCTACTTAAAAAAAAAAAAAAACAAACAGTCCTGGGGGCTTCCTGGCCCGGCATGTCCTCCCCCTTCATCTCTGTTTGCATTTTTGTTACAGGGAAATGCCGGCTGTGGCAGTGACTCTGAGACCTTCCTTCCATGTTCCTTGTGCCGCGGTCCGTCCAGGCTGAAAAAGGAAGTTGTGTCATTGGGGCAGAACATGGCACAAGGAATGCGGGGAGGGAGACCGCATGCTGCTTTTCAGAGGTATTGCTGCAGCCAGCAATCCCCTGTAACAAAAATGTCAGCGACTTAGGACCGGTACGCTTAGCTGCCATGTTCGATCCCCTCCCTCCCCCCACCCCTCCGCCTAATGCTGGCCCTGCAGCTCCAGACTTTCCCATCCCCACACCAGCTCCTCACACTTCCGCTTCGTGATGTCTCGCAGGGTCGCTATTATTTTAAAGGCAGCCACGGCACAGCATCTACCAGATGAGACTTCTGTTGTCCGCCTGCCCCGGAACTCTTGATTCAACAGCCCCCGCCTAGGCGGGAATAGGAAGTTGCTGCTGAATCAAGAGTTCCAGGGCAGGCTGACGGCAAAAGTCTCATCTGGTGGATGCTGCGCTGCGGCTGCCTTTAAAATAATAGTAATGGTGGAGCGGGCAGGAAGGAAGGAAGAGGAGACAAACGTGGGGAACCAATCAGGAATTTTTAGGGAGGCCAGGCCCCTGTGTCCCCACCCCATTCCGACGCTATGTCACAATCTATGAAAGTAGCCTAGAGGTTAGGGCAGTTGTCTTGGACCCTGCTGAGCTGGGGAGGTGAATTTGGAAGGAGGTAAGACCCTGAGAGCACTGGCAGGCACAATAGTCTGCCTACGCTTTCAGTGGAAAGTTAGCTGCACCTCTTGAACCGTTGTTAACTTTTAAAGCAATAAAGTGGATTATACATATTTTATGTTGAGCTACTTTCTCATATTGGCAATATTTGCTTTAGAATTGGAAATATTATGCAATAAGGCAAGTGTTTTTTTTTACACATGTTGCTGCATTATTGTAGGCAAGTAAGTTAACACTTATGTTAGTAATTGTTAAAATAACCTTTATTTATTTACCACCTTTTCATGAAAAGATTCACCTAAAGTGGTTTACAATCTATTGAACAATAATCAGGGACTCAAGTATTTTCCCTATCTGCCCTGGCAGGCTCACAATCTTGCTGTGTGCTTGGGGCAACGGAGGGTTAGGTGACACCTAGAGTCACAAGGAGCAGGCTGGGAGTGAACTCACAATCGCAGGGTGTGGAGGCAGCAGCTCTAACCACCAGGCCACTCCTCCACTCCACAGCAATGTGAAGTCTTTCAAAGAAGACTGATACCGAGTACCATGTACTTCTTGCATTTCATTAAACCAAATGCCACTTTTGATGGCATTATTAGTTGTCATTACCATATAACACTTTTAATGTAAGTATCAAGCATAATTATATTGAAATAATATATTATACAATATGTACGACTAGTGGCATATATTGTATGTAACTCTGAAACACAATACAGTACATTCATAATGTCAATTATTTAAAGCATAATTAACATAGATCTACATATTTCTTCATGGTTTATACAGAACAGAGCATTGTTACGGTAGAGGAAAAAATAAAATATTAATAAAGCGGTACTTTGTTCTCAGCCCAATGCAATAGAGGAGGTTGTAATAACTGGATTCCTGCAGTTGCTATAGCTTTAATTAGGAAGGTCGCTCTCTTTTTGGACTTCCTTGGATTCATTTAATTTCCACAGAGGAAAAAAAAACAGCCTCTCTATTTTATTGAACACAGTTGAATTTTTATTTCCCAAAATCAAAACAGAAACACTTCTTGGCATCTCTTATGAGCACTGGGTGTTATTTGCTCTTTAGAGATTAAGCAGCTTCTATACAGGGATATATCTTGCAAAAAAAAAAAGTCCAAATATATTCATACTGGGAAAGCTACTCAACAGGGATATCACAACAGAAAACACCTTGCCAGTCTATTTTTCACTCTGTTAGAATTCACTTCAGGCCCATGAAATAGAGTGGATAAGAGTAGATAATGTATAGCTGCACAGTGAACACTATCTTAAATTGTGTTTAACTGTTTTCTGTCCAAGAGGCTGATGTACCAAGTCAAAAGGATTTTGCACCAGTTCATGGATTTCTTCACACATTTCCACACAATCTGAGCTCTGGTGGTAGCAGGAAATAAAGATAGCTAGACCTCAATACATCTTTGTGCTCCTGTTTCTGAAAGAAAATGCTATGATAATAAGCTGTTTTGCATTGTATTGCATCGCGGCAGCTCATTATCTTTGAATTGTAGTGCTCTGGGAGCAACAGGCTATGCACGGCAATGTACAGCACGTAACGGGGCCAACGCTCTTGCAAAGGAACACCAACTCGCGAAAATGCACAAAAGCGTAAGAAAAAAAAGTTCTGCACATTTCAGACAGCTCTTTGCATTTTAATACTTTTTTAGACCCCTCTGCAAAAGTTTTCACATAATACAGCACGTCAACATACAGATAATAGATATTGAACATTGATTATTTAATTTGAGGAAGTCAGTAGATTATTGTTTTAAACATATATAAAAATAAAATTTGAAAATAAAAACTGGCCATGATATCATAAGGATAAATAGTATATCAATAAAATGCATTTCTATTTTACGAGGGTGTTTTAAAAAGTTTTTTTAAAAAAATAAAATAAAGTATTCACCTTTGAGGGCTATACACTTACCCCCCTGTTTTAGCACACATTTAGCACGCGCTAAATATAAGTGCACGCTAACCGCTAACATGTCCATAGACTAACATGCACGCGTTAGCGTTTAGCGCGTGATTAGTTTAAATACCTACGTAATGTAAATGCGCATGAGTCGAGTCTCTTTCATTTGTAAGGAAACTGCAATGAGAGGGCATAGGATGAAGTTAAGAGGTGACAGGCTCTGGAGTAATCTAAGGAAATACTTTTTTACAGAAAGGGTGGTAGATGCATGGAACAGTCTCCCGGAAGAGGTGGTGGAGACAGAGACTGTGTCTGAATTCAAAAGGGCCTAGATAGGCATGTAGGATCTCTCGGAGAGAGAAAGAGATAATGACTACAGCGATTAGGCCTTTATCTGCTGTCGTGTTTCTTTGTTTCTACGAGAAGCATGGTCATTTAACCCTGCTTTCTTTTTTCTGTCCAATAACCAATTTCTAATCAACAACAGAACATTGCCTTAGTTTATGAGGTAGGGAGGTGGGTATTTTATTATTACATATATCATACAATAATGGAGTATATGGTTGGGGGGGATGGGCGAGGGATAGGAATAAGAATATATGTAATATACCAATGATTGTTTATAAGTGATGTATTTATTGTTACTGTGAATGAAAATATTAACACTTAATGTAATTTGTGAAAATTAATAAAGAATTAAAAAAAAAAAGAACATTGCCTCCTATCCCATGACTTTAATTTTCTCAGGAGTCTCTCATCAAGGAACTGCTTCTTTTTACTGAGTCTAGAAAATACCTGCCAACAAGACTACTTCCACTTCTTACCAAAATAATGGAATGAAATCCCGCCTACAATCAGATCACTAGCAGGAATACTTAACTTCAGGAAAGCGATAAAAACCCATCTTTTTTTTTTTTTTTATCTAGTACTGTCCACAAAGACTGCTCCAATCCCCAAACTAAGGCAGACTAAACCCCTGTATATCTCGACCCACAAGCAAATTATTATTATTTGAAAAATATTGTTAAAACTGTCCTATTACTGTAAAAATCCAACACCTATGTTATCTTGAAAATAATAGTTAAAACTGATGTGCAACTGAAAAAATCCAAACACTCGTGTCAGAATTATCCTTCCGCGTTTGATAATTGTCCTACTATTGCAAGAAGTCTGTACTTATTCTATTCCAATTTCTACTATGGACTCCTTTTATTAAGCTGTGATAGCGTTTATAGCATGCATTGAATCGCCCCGCGCGCTAAACCCGCGCTACGTGGCTAGAACTAATGCCAGCTCAATGCTGGCATTAGCATCTAGCGCGTGTGGCAATTCAGCGCACGGGCTATAAAATTAAATAAATAAAACAAGGCTTCCCTGGCTGAAGCTTCCTGTGATAACTCGATGTCTTGCGGAGGATCATAAGGCTACTGTAGGTCTTTTAGAAGGAGTAGTTAGAAAATGTCTGTTTGTGAAGTATTTGATACTCTGAGCCATAATCATCAGTAGTTATATGAATTTTAATAAGTTAGGAACTATTTACTGATCAAAGTATTATTGCTAGCTGTGCTTATTTGCTTTTGCCATTTATACAAAAAATTATATTTTAACAGAATAGTTTCTGTATTTGTAGTTTCCTCATTGCTGGCAGCCAGGAGAAGTATGATAATTACTCTAGGCATCACTTCTTTCCCATTGGGGGCAGTTGCTGGGGGGGGGCAAGGAAAGGGAATGCTTTCTGCCAGGGTAGAAGTTGGTATAGGGGGGCAGCATTTTGTGTGCTGCCAGGAGAGGGGAAGTTGTTTGGGAAGGGTGGCTTCCAACGAGGGAAAACTGGCATTGATTTAGGGCAGGGATCTCAAAGTCCCTCCTTGAGGGCCGCAATCCAGTCAGATTTTCAGGATTTCCCCAATGAATATGCATTGAAAGCAGTGTGTGCACATAGATCTCATGCATATTCATTGGGGAAATCCTGAAAACCCGACTGGATTGCAGCCCTCAAGGAGGGACTTTGAGACCCCTGATTTAGGGGCTTCATTGCAAGGGTGAGCAGGCCTCGCAGGGAACCCAGAATGTGCTTACAGTAGGCCTTATAGCAGGCGTTTAGATGTGGCTTAGGGCATGTGAAAGTGCCTATCTCTGTTTCCCCACACTGATCTGGATTCCCTATAACATAAATAGGACATGCATGTCTGTATTGTATGACTACAAAGACCATCCACTCTCCCTACCTTCCACATACCTCTTGCCATCAAAATGTTCTGAGATTACGACATTGTGTGAATGGCCTTTGGGCCTCTCCAGACATTTAAATGCTTCTAAATCTGACACTAAAATATTTCAAATATCGAGGAATATTATTTATTGTTCATATTTGTTTTACTTTTATTTTTTTTTTTCTAAAACTGACTCTTTTATTGGTGATTGCAGGCAAGTTCATAAGAACAAACACCAGGAAGTTCTTTTTCACCCAGAGGGTGGTGGATACATGGAACGCGCTACCGGAGGATGTGATAAGCAGGAGCACGCTACAGGGCTTCAAAGAAGGTTTGGATAGGTACCTGGAAGACACAGGGATTGAGGGGTACAGATAGGAGTAGAGGTAGGTTATAGGGATAGGATTAGAGGATCAGAGGCAGTTACAAAATTAGTCAGGGACACTGTTCAGGCAATTAGACCTGATGGGCCGCCGTGGGAGCGGACCGCTGGGCAAGATGGACCTCTGGTCTGCCTCAGCGGAGGCAACTTCTTATGTTCTTAATATACTTGAAATGTTATTGCTATGCTGGATTTAAAAGAAACTACAACAGGACCACCAAATTTAGTTGCAAGGCTCTGGAGAAAAGCTACTGCCGGAAGAGCTAATTCAGATGGACACATATTGTGATTTCACAAGTCTGGCACATAATAAATTCATAGGGACTGAGTATTGTGTCATGCTTTCTTCAGATCACAAATACTAAACTATTCTTTCTATTTATTTTGTGTGTTCTGGAGCTGGTAACAACATTTATGATAGGCAATATAAAAAACACATGGAAGTTAATACTATGAACTGGACACTAACATTTACATGCTGAATACATGTTAATGAATAGAATAATGCTCTATACATGTGTATATGTGTACATATGCATGTAATCACCACAGTTCTACCTACGTGCCTTTTTATAAATAGGTACCTAAAGGCAATAATGGACAGTTTGACGATGACCATATATATGGGCAGTATTTGGGCAAAACACGGAAAAAGTGCAGTTACGCGTATGCATGTCAGAATATTATAATTTATGAACATGTTTAATCATTTAGATGTGAGCATGTTCACTAGCTCTAAGACTGGTGCAATCATTTCTGCCTAAATTATAGACACATATTTTACCTGTTACTCTAATATTCTATAAAGAAAAGTAACCACCTGTTTTTTATATACAGTATATAGCAGAATAGATGCCATAAATACAGATGTGCAGTTATAGAATTGCCCTCTGAGAGGGTAGTTATATAAGGAGCTACCTTGTTTCCGGTACTAAGAATTTGCATTAGTTATTTAGGCATGAAAGTGTCAGCTTAGCATGAAAACACACAGGTATGTTTCATGGTGCATGCATTCACTGTGGACATGTATGGATTTGGGCAGAGCATGTGTGCAGTCAGTGGTGTAGCGAGGATAGGAGGTGCCCAGGGGAGTGGCAGCAACCCCATGCACCCTCATCTCTGCTCCTCCACCCCCTCAACTCCTTCCACACCACACTCATGCCATCACTTCCCACTCCCGTAACTCTTAAAATCTTTGCAAGCGCGAACAGCTTCTTCAGTCTGCTACTCACATTGGCTTTCCCTCTGATGTCACTTCCTGGCTTCGCAACCAGAAGTAATTTCAGAGGGAGCCAAGCCAGCACTAGCAGCAGACTAGAAGTAGCTGATTGTGCTGGCACAGATTTTAAATAGGTACTGGGGTGGTGGTGAAGGGAGAGCGCTAGTATGGCATAGAAGGTCAGAGAGGTGCTGGTGTTAGCTTTCCCTCTGATGCCACTTCCTGGCCCTGCGACCCGGAAGTGATTTCAGAGAGAGCCAGATCGGTACAAGCAGCAGGCTAAAGTAGTTGTTTGCACTGGTGAAAATTTTAAAGAGGTACGAGGATGGGGAAGGGAAGGTGCAAGCATGGTGTGGTGCCACCAATATGGCACCCAGGGCAGTCCACCCCCCACCCTATCCTACCCCCTTTACTACGCCACTGCATGCACCTATGGTATAGCCATGGGTAGGCCTAGGTGGGCCCAAGTTCACCCATTCTTACCTCAGGCCCACCCAGTCTAGTGGCCCACGAGGCTCCAAAATACCTCAATTATAGCACCACACTCCCCTCTCTCCCTCTTCTCGATCCATGGCATCTGTCCATATGTTTCTGAGCAACACCACTGGTCTACCTTATAGGAATCGTTGTCAGAGACATCTTTAGTCAACCTATGTCAGCTCTGCAGACTTCTCTCTACTGCGACCCGCTGTGATAAAACAGGAAGTGGCCACGCCCCATTTTGAGTTACATCTATAAAGTTTGTGCATGGCTTCTTAGCTAATTTGGTTGCACTTGCATCTCAGGATAGAGCATAATTTTGTGTGCATAAATTTGAACACAATTTAGATAATGCAAAGGTAAGTGCATAAAACCCTTTACTGCTATTACTAGAAGTATTGCAGAGTCTTCAAGAGGTCACAACTAGAGAATGACATGGGGACAAAATTTTCCCCATCCCCATGGGAACTCATTTTTCCATCCTGTCCTGGCGAGTTCATTTCCTGTCCCTGCCCCATTCCTATAAGCCCAGTCCTCATCTGCACAAGCCTCAAAACTTTAACATCATAAGTGTTCGAGGTTTGTGCAGTTAAGGCTGAGCTTACAGGAATGGGAAAGGGACATCGTCAAAACTTGTGGGGATGGGATGGGGAAATTGAGTTCCTGTGGAAATGAGGAAAACTTTGGCCCCGTGTCCTTCTCCAGCCATGGGGGCAGGAACAAAGGGGGTTTACTTCTGCCTCCATAACCTCACTGGACTACCACAGAGGTCAGGTAGGTCTCAAGAAGACCTATTCTGACTGGTAGATGGAGGATGGTGATAGGAGGGTGAAGGGGACCTGTGAGGGGATTTGTTGGGGGGGGGGGACTATGCAGCATATTTAGGAGGGATCAGAGGGGCATACAGAACTCATTGAGTTGGCAGGAGGAGGGGTTCAGAGGGAAAGGACAAATTTTTTAATTTTATACAAGTCCTGACTGATATTCAGCCAGGGCCTGCTTAACTGTCTTGTGAGGGCTCCAGTGGAACATCAGTTCTTGCCATAAGCTCTGCCAGTCAGTCTACAAAAAATAGCCCTGGATATTCAGCGTCGGTGCTCACAGATGGCTAAATATCAGCCGGAGTTTGTGCCCACTACAAAATGAAGCCACAGGTTAGGTTTAATCATATTATTTGGACTACCCCCTCCCAAGGAATCATTATTTTGGTGTTTTATTTATTTATTATTTATTTTTATTCTGCATTTTTATTCCACCTAGCAAGTAAATGGATTACAATAGATAGATAGATACATACATACACACAGTAAAACCTTGGTTTGCAAGCATAATTCATATATCAAAACAAATTTACACATAAGAAATAATGGAAACTAAGGGCTCCTTTTACTAAGGTGCGCTAGCGTTTTTAGCGTGCGCTGCCCCCTGCGCTATGCGTAAAAACTAACGCCAGTTCAATGGTGGCATTAGCGTCTAGTGTGCGGGGCAATGCAGCGTGCGCTAAAACCGCTAGCAAAACTTAGTAAAAGGAGCCCTAAGACCATTTGGTCCACAACCCCAAAACTTTAATAGAAAAAAACTGTACTGTAGTACGTTTAGAACAGTCAATACACTCCCACGTCAGAGAGAGAAGAACCATTGGCTCAGTTGTGATGCGCGTATACAGTGTGTACTTGTATTGCAGGACCTTGTGCTCATATATGTGCTCGTATCGCAAGACATCACTCATTTATCAAGTTAAAATTTAATAAAACATTTTGCTCGTCTTATGTCTGGTAGTTTGTATTTGGCTTCCATCAAAATCAACTATCAAGATTCTTACCTTGCACTGAGGGTTGATTTACTAACCCCTTCTTTTACAAAGGCATGCTAAGCGTTTTAGCACGCGTTAACCGATTTAGCATGCGCTAAATGCTAATGCACCCATTATTGGGTTAGATTCACTAGCCCTCCGATCCATGTGCGATCCGTTTCCATTTGCATATAGGCCAACAAATTCACTAAAGGCCTGCATGCAAATGAAGATGATCGTTGGCATGTCCCCAGCCAACTGCACAGATCGCTAAAGCCCTGACAATAGTGACAGGAGAAACAGCCTCTTGTCACTGCTGTCAGGGCTTCTGCCGGCTTTTAAAATTTGTTTTTTTTAATCGGGCAGATATTTTGCGTGTTTTACACATGCAAAATATCTGACCGATTTTTTAAAAAATTAAATCCCCCCTCCCAACAAGTGCCCCGAACACCACAAAAAATCTGCCCTGAAGCCTGCTCTCTGCTGCCCCGAAGTTATGCCCCAAATCTGCTTGCCCCAACTTTCCCGCTCTTGCCTCAAATATCCTGCTACCCCGCTCTCACCCCGAATCTCTCCTGCCCTTCCTGCACTGGGAGCCTGTGGTTTTAACCCGCAGGTTAAAGCAGGTTAAAACCAAGGGCTCCCTGGCCTACAAAAAGGAAAAAAAGGAAAAAAAAAAAGTTGTGATGCCCCCTCGTGTCGATGCCCCCGTGCGATTCCCCCTGCCACGCGCCGATGACCCACAAAAGGAAGGAGGGATGCCAACTCCCTCCTGCCATGTTAAACTCCTCCTGGCCTGGCTGGACCTGGTCCGGCCCACTTCCCTCCCTGTTTGAAAAATCTTAGTCCGGGCCCACCCATCAAAAATCAAACTGCAGGACGGATGCCAACTCCCTCATGCCACCCCCTCCCCATTCCAGGCCCCCTTTCCACTCCACCTCCCCTTACCTTTAATGAAGCAGGAGGGTTGCTCAATCCCTCCTACTCCAATGCCTCTCACGACGACTCTGAGGCCTTAGGCCCCACCCCGTTGCATCATGTGATGCACGGGGAGGAGCCTAAGGCTCTGATTGGCTCAGGCTCCCACCTTGGAGGGGCCTGGGGCCTGAGCCTAAGGAAGTCCCTGATTGGTCAAAACAATAGCCAATCAGGGAGTTAAGGAAGTCTCTGATTGGCTCAGGTGCCCCTGGCCCCTCCCAAGGTAGGAGCCTGACCAATCAGGGCCTTAGGCCCCATGTATGATGCGCTGGGGCGGGGCTTAAGGCCTCAGAGTCGTCGCGGGTGTCATTGGAGCAGGAGGGATTGAGCATCCCTCCTGTTCCATTAAAGGTACGGGGAGGAGGGTGGAAAGGGGGCCTGGAATGAGTAGAGGTGTCCGGGGGAGGTGGCAGGAGGGAGTTGGCATCCCTCCTGCAGTGCCGGCCAGACTAGATTTTGCAACAGGGAGGGAGGTGGGCCGGGCCCAGCCCAGCCCGGCCAAACCAGGAGGGGTTTAACATGGCAGGAGGGAGTTGGCATCCCTCCTGCCTTTTGTGGGGCATCGGCACATGTGTGGGGGGCATTGCTACTTTTTTTTTTACTTTTTCCTTTTCTCCCTTTTTGGTCGGGCATGGAGCCCATTGTTTTAACCCACAGATTAAAACCACGTGCTCACAGTGCAGGGAAGGGCAGGAGAGATTCAGGGTAGCAGAGAGCAGGGCCGGCAGAGAGCAGGGCTTTTAATGGAGCTGGAGAATCAAAAAGATGTTTTCGATTGGGCCCCAGCAGTCGCTTTTTGGGTTGATCAGCCAGCCCAGTCGGATCGGGAAATTTGTTTAGTGAATCGCGTCCCTACCTACTTTGTATGCAGTTCCCCTCATTTGCATACACGGATTGGAAGCGGATCGCAGGAGAGGTTAGTGAATCGGGCCGGAGTCGCTAAGGGGTCGTAAACCGATCAGTACACGATCGGTTTGCTTAGTGAATCTAGCCCGTAGTCTATGGACGTGTTAGCGTTTAACACGTCCATAGACTACGGGTGCATATAGCGTGTGCTAAATCAGTTAGCGAGCACTAAATCGGCTATCACACTTTAGTAAAAGGACCTATAAGACTTTTTTTTTTTCATTTCAGTGTCTTTGGGAAAGGCATTTAGTAAATCAGATGAGTGGGAATCGAGGATGAAGCTAATTGGAGTAGGTTAAATGTAGAACAGAAGTAAGAATGGGTGAACCTTATGAGATGGTATATAGCTTAAATAATATGTTTGTACCTTCAGTCTTGTTATGGTTGTCTGATTAAGTTGTGACTCAGTAGGCAAAGAAAATCAAAATTTAAATGATAGGTTAAGATCTCTTTGGTAAAACAGATAGGATAGTGCATGAATATGGAACTGTGTAAGACAGAGGAAGGGAGGGACATGTGAGATGGGAAGCTTGAAGCACTTGAACTGAATACACAATGCAATAATGAAGACTTCAGTCAATTAAAAGATTATTCTAAGTAAAAATCAAGTTTTAGTAACACTTTCTCAAAAGACACTCCTCCCTTTTTTCTTTATAATGTTGTTTCAAGTTTTAGAAACAGTGAAATAGTTTCAAGTTGAACAAAAATATCTATTTTTAAGTCCATCCTGAATCAATTGAAATAAATTGATCAGCTCTATGTACAACAAAATGACTTTGATGAACATTCTTTGTCAATCTTCTTAGCAACGTAAACTACTTGCTTCTTTTACAGCTAAATCAGAATCTATTTGTTTTCAAGTCGTGGTCTATTTTCTGCAATGATTATGGCAATATTGCAATGTGCAAGCTGACATCTCCTCCTTGGCTCTCCTCCTAAGTCTCACTGGGCTCAGCTATTTCACACGGGTTTGCTTTAGGCATTTATTAAATATGCACCTTCCAGTTGGGTTTAAAAACACCGACTAATCTCATCAGAGGCCAGAGACCTCCAGATATGTAAATCAACATCTGTTCCTCTTCAAAAGAAAGATTCTCCTGGATTAGTCCAGGAGAAATGCATCCCACCCGGATGTAGTCAGTGAACCAGAGAAAAAGAACTCCCATGGTAAATGTGCCACCTTATACTCACCAAGATCCAACGACAATGAAATTACACTTAATGTAATTCACTGTTAGCTTTAAGAAGCAATTAAGTAAAAAGTAGCACAGTGCTTGCCGTAGGCTGTTGGTTCCAAAAGGGGCTACTGAAAAAAAAAAGCATATGAATTTAAAACTGAGAGTGTTAATATTCACATATGATTGGATCATGACTGCCTGGCTATAGTTTTGCAGAAAAAAAAGACCAAGATTGAGGAAACATACAATTTTTAAGTCTATATTGGATATTTGAGGAATAACAAACAAACATGCAGAATAAAGTATCTGCTTTCCACTTTTCGGGTTATTACAGTATATTGTTCTAACTTTTTTCTTTCAATGTTCCGTATGTTTATATACTGAAATACCTTATACACAGTATATTTATTATTATTACTATTATTGCAGACTTTAGATTGTGTCTTAAACCAGAAAATATTACAATAAATTGCACATGTAAGGTAAATATAAAAAGAACATGTGCTATAGCGAGTAAGAATACCACATAAACAGACATAAAGACTTTCAAAAGTAGGGTTTTTTTAAATGATTATATCTGGGAAATGCAATATGTATCTTCAAATAAAGCAAATGATCCGGTGCTTTATTATATGCTAAAATTCTTATTAATATTTTTTTAAATTTAGAAGTGCTGAAAAAGTACCGAACAGTTAAGAGAAGCCATGCATTATGCAATATTTTTTTTGAAGCAGGAAGATCCGAGAAAATGACTTTAATATGTCTGAGCATTATGAAAACATTAATTTAAAGAAAAAAAAGTGAAGTATATAAAAATAAAGTACCATTGAAACTTGCTCTTAGATCCGATGAACAGATAGTTTTAAAGATGAAATGTGCCTGATCAATTAAGATTTCTACCTTTCTCACAAAGGACAATCAATTTATCTGTAATAACTGCACTTCTATCTCTCACACGCCCAATAAATCAGTACAAAAAAGAAGGAAAGAAAAACTGAGGCAATGAAACAAGGAATATGAGCAGAGTGAATGGAGTCTAAATCTTTTAATTAACACCCTCGGAAAAATGCACCCTTCTATCAAACTAATAAAATGTGAGAGAGTGAGGTCTTTGTTGTTGTTCATGTATTGCTTGTGGCTCTTGGAAACAGAGAAAAGACTAATCAGGTTTATTTAAAGCCACTTTCTGCTTGCCAAGCTCTGCTATCTCATTAATTCACTCTTAGTTGGCATCATTGTCTAGTAGCGTTTGAAATTCACCAAAGAAACAAGGATTTCTCTTAATCCTGTCCATCAAAGATAACACATCATAGAGATGACACCGTGTCCTTGTTTGGTGTTAAGGAGAGAAAACAAGAGAGAGGATTTCACATTTTCATTAGGTGGTGGATTACAGTATTTCGGCAGTACACCTGATGAAGGTATCCTTAACGTACATAACTATTTGGGAAATAATGTTAATATAACTTCTTATATTGATAGACTTTTAAACTATAAGATGAGGTGGATGTTGAAAGTTGATTGATTTGGGCTGTTAAACTCCCCAAATAAAAGAAGACTGGAGGAAAATTATGAAAACTAACATGTTCACTAGTATATTCTTGAGCAGACAAAAACAGTAGGTATAAGGCCTGGAAAACTATACATATGAGTACAGTCATAGCCTATGCCCATGTATATGTTTTTGAACCAGTGTGTACCATCAGACTTGATCAGGTGTTCCATGGAAAGTCCTCACTGCTTATGGTTTAACCTAAACCAGCACCTGGGTTCTGCTCTCAGCACCTTGTAGCAATAAATCATATGCCTGGAAAGTCTTAAATATGTAGGAGCTCTTTTGTAAGTATGTGAGCACATACAGTACCTCTTCTTTCTAGCTACAGGATGAGCTTCAGAGTGGGGCCATTAATTGGCAGCATGCAGAGCACAGTTAGCCGGTCCTGCTTTGTATTGAGCACACATTGCATCGAGCACCTCCTCACCCTTCCTCTCCCCTGGCTGCCTCCTTTGAGGCTTTCCAGACTCTGTCTATAATTCTCAGGTTGAGTGAGGAGGTGTTCCACTGAAAACTGACTATAACTCAGCCCACAGTGGTGAAGAAAAGAAAGAGAAGCATGTGCAACCTAGAGAAATGGGTAAGGCATGTGTCTATGTTTAAAGGCTATTGACAAGTGGATAGGATGTAGTAGAAAGTAGGAGGCTTCATCCTTCAAAACAAGATGTATCCTAGAGATATTATTATACAATATCTAAGGGCTCCTGTTACAAAGATGCGCTAGCGTTTTTAGCGCATGCACCGAATTAGCGCGTGCTACCCGAAAAACTACCACCTGCTCAAGAGGAGGCGTAGTTCTTGTAAACCGTGCCGAGCTCCACTTCTGTGGAGAGGATGCGGTATATAAACTTAAGGTTTAGTTTAGTTTAGTTTAGTTTAGGAGGGGCTAGCATGTGGGGCAATTTAGCGCGCTATTCCGCACGTTAAGGCCCTAACGTGTAAAAGGAGCCCTAAATATTTTATGTGCTTGCAATCACATTAGCTTAAATCCGATGGTGTGTAGGTAACATCAGAGCCTCCTGCTGTGACACAAGCACAACAGTTAATTTCAAAAGTCACTGGAATGCTGTTTTTTTTGACCATGTGTGCTCTGTTGTGCTCTTTATAAAAAAAAATAAAAAATTGGAAGAGATACTGATGGGACATTCAGTGTTTTCTTATCTTTGTGTTGTCTATAAGAGTCTACATTGCCTGTTCTGTGGATGTTTTGCCTGATATAAACCATATTTATCACCCTTAATGGTGGAGGCAAACTTGAACGCTAATGTTATTAGAAAAATGTTGTTTAATAGGTTCCATAAATGGGATATCACTATATTAGGCTATTTCTACAATAATTAGTGTCAGCTTATTTTGTGAATAAATGTTAATATATATATATCTATCAAATAAATTTTAAAATAATGTGCTCAGTGCTCTTCCACATAGTTCATAAAGCATAAGACCAAATAGTGTTGGGAACCATCATTGCATCATCATTGTGTTCCCTTAATGTTAAAGAAGATGCTGTTCTATAACATAAGAATTCATGCACTTATCTGGTTTGTTGATTTCAAAAAGTTGATATGAAGTAGTGCCAGTACAATAAATTCCACTGTGGAAAAATGTGAATGCTAAATAACTCAATTGCCCTAAATAATCTAATAAAGTCCACCAAAGTTTCTCCTGTCGAACTCCTCCAAACAAATGCCATTCCACTCTGGCCAAGTTTCACTTTGCATCTTCAGGAAAAGCGAGTGGACTGAGTTAAAGGTGGAAACCTACCTATTAGGCTATTATAAGTTTAGGAAGGAGATAGGAATAGCAGGAGATCCAAGATGGTGTTTAGTTCCTGTTGACTGAATGGACGCTGGGAGAGTCGCTGAGTATTTGGATAGATTTTTACCTTGTATTTTTTTTTTTCTGCGATGCCGAAGAGACAGGGTAGGAGCACTGCTGCATCCTCACGGTGCTCCGTGAATCCCCCTCTTGCTTCAATCGAGCGCTTTTTGCAGTGACTGGAAAGGGAGACAGAGACGTTGGGGAGCCACCTGCTGGAGCCATCGACGCAGAGTGACGCTGACCCAGAACTCTTTGGGCTGGAAACCACCTTGAGCCCCGACTTGAGACAGCCACCTCCCCCGCTGTTGAGTGTTAGCTCGCCATGCAAGGGGAGTGTGTTGGAAGGAACAGCACTCCCTGACCGAGAGGCTGTGTCATTGGGGAGCCAGAAAACGGATTTCTCAATGGACTCAATGAGTCTAGAGAATGTACCAACGGAGAGACTAACAATGGGAGGGAAAAACCAGGAACAGCAGATTGAAAGCGGTCGAGGTGAGCCAAGACAAAATTTGCATGAATTTTCCTCTCATTATGTGACCCTCGATACCTTTTACAAAGCTGTGCTACTGATTAGCAGCCTGCTAAATGCACAGAAGCTTATTGTATTCTTCCTGAGGCCTATCTTATGTCACTGGTCCCCATGAAACCCCAACACCACACTCTGAACCTCTGACACCCTTAGAACCCCCAAACATCCTACCCTAACACCCCGCAAAACCCTAACACTCCTTCCCGGCATCTCTAACAGCATACCCCGATCCTCCCACACCCTCTGTACCTTTAGAAGTAAGTCCGGCCAGAGGGATGCCTGCTCCCGCCAGCCTTTTTGTAAATCTCAAAAACCCAAATAAGAAAGAATAGCTAAAATTGTATAATGTAAAAATTCTTCCTATATTGTATAGTATATTAAGAGATCACTGGAGAAACATTTAAAAGTGTCAAAAAATTATTTAAATGTTAGTATAGATTTAAATTTTGTGATGGATCCTCAGTTTACACAGCTCGATTACCAGGCCCAGCCTGTAACATCGAGTTGAGAGTTGTGTTAACCCAAATGGGTTATTCAAGCATGAAACATCCCTGGACCCAATTAAATAGTGAATAACATGCAAAATCACACAACCAAAAATAAATCACCATTCATCTCTCTAATATACTACTGTGCAATATGTTATTGCTACTAAAGTCCAAAACTCAATTTGAGGTTTAACTTCCAGATGTATCTTCCTCTAGTATCCAAAATATAAGTGAAACAGTTCATTAGATCAAAAAAGCAGGTACTTATCTTGTAACACTAGAGCGTCAGTGAAGCCATTTGGGTTAACACAACTCTCAACTCGATGTTACAGGCTGGGCCTGATAATCGAGCTGTGTAAACTGAGGACCCATCACAAAATTTAAATCTATGCTAACATTTAAATTATTTTTTGACACTTTTAAATGAATCTCCAGTGATCTCTTAATATACTATACAATATAGGAAGAATGTTTACATTATAGTGTTCCCTCCAGACAGCAGGCCTGCCTTTTCAAAATGGCAGGCTTCCCCTTCCTGGAAGCACCAGGGAGGGGCCTAAGACTCTGATTGACACTGATCCCTTAGGCCCCTCCCATGGAAGTAGCCTATAGTATCTGGGCCAATCAGAGTCTTAGGCCACTCCGAGGGCATCTCAGGATTATCATTTTTAAATACTTGTGGACCCCTGAAACAGGCGCTTTACTGAAAGTGTCAGGTCATTGACTTCTGATTATCTCCTTAGACTTTCTCTGTTATTTTCTTTTTCTTTTTATATTTGTAGCTAAAGTTCCTTCTTCCCTGGGTGTCTATTAATTCAATTTTTATTCTCACCTGTGACCTTTCATGACACAATATAAATCACCTCAATGGACTAAACCTGTTTGCCTTCTCAAATAATTAGCACTTGCTAGACCTCTAAATGTCTTGCCTCCAACTGAAATGATTAGAATGTTTATAGGTTATTGTAATCGTATTATCTTGGACAGAAAAATATCAATGATTAAAATGAGGGATGTGTGTTAATTTTGAAATGAAATGAAAAAAATACAATGGAACAAGCTTGCTTCATTTTGTTTCATTTCAAAATGAAGCGTAAAAAGCGCAAAGAGCTGTAAGGTCTTTTGTTTTAATTTTAGCATGCAAATAACACCTGCTAGAAATAAAACTTAATCAAAAGTTGAACAAAATGAGTTTTTGAAAAATAAATCCCTGAAATAAAGCAAAATGAAAGATGATTCATGTTCACAGACCAAGCATTATTTTCAAGCTATTTGTTTAAAACACATTCTAAATTCATTGAGATGACATAGGGTCCTCCCACTAAGCTGTGGTAAGCGCAGGTTAAAAAAGTAAGAACGTGGGATGTGCTCAGGCTTCCTGCAGTAGTTTTAGGCTTGGCACATGCTTCTCATAAGCTAAAAAAATGGGTTTTCAGGGACAGAGAGTAGATGTGTCCTTCGCTAAATTTATCACCTAATAAACAGGTAGCACTAATGGCTATGTGCTAATTTGAAAATTAGTGCATGGCCATTAAT